>NC_056728.1:811392941-811492941 GCF_019279795.1 Protopterus annectens | reverse complement strand
GTGTACTGGTGTTAATACAGCCTCTGTTTTAGCTTCCTATCAGTTATAGCTATATAAAAAGCTAAACAGGATTTACACTTAGCCAAATAAATAATTCCTTCGGAATTACATTTCTCCCATTACTAACATATCTCTTGTTTTTGATTAAATAATGGAGTCCAGTATCAATCAGCCTACAAAAAGATCAGTCTTCGCATTTAAACATACCCTTAATTCTTGGGGTATAAATACTACTATTTTCCAGGAAATTCTTCAGATTCTGACCTCTCCTGAAAATTACTTTCGGGATGACTGGTACTTTATGCCTTACAGAATCATCCGTTGAAATCCAAGCTCCCGTTTTTACATAAAATATGTTTTAATAAATTAGCATCCTTACTAAATGAGGTAATAAAGGTTAAAGAAAAATCTATCGGATAATCCGCTCTGAGGTCAGCTGTTTCCGGTGTAACCCTTGTAGAATCAATAACATCCAATTCTGAACCATTAAGAATTGCTCGCTAATGACCAACATTTTTTTTAGTTGTCACTTCCATGATTAAATTGTCTACCAGAGAGTCAGGGTAGCCCCATTTCAAGAAAAGATTTCTTAAAAAATTACACTCATCTACAAAGTCTGTATAGTTTGACACCATTCTGGCCACCCTGACCAGCTGTCCTTTAACAACAGATTTTCTCTGATGCATGGGGTGGGAACTAGTAAAATGAAGGAAGGAGTTGGAATATGTCTTCTTCCTATAAATGGTGGCCATAAATGTCCATCTAATTCTATCCTTGCATAAACAAATGTCTAAATATGATATTTTATCCATCTGGAAATTGCTAGCGAATTTCAAAAATTCTGTGGTATTATTCATATAACATAATAATTCTTGAAAGAAATTACATCCACCTTTAAAAATGATAAAAATATCATCCAAATAATGTGTATAATAAAAGATAGAATCTGAAAAGGCATTCCCATTTAAAATAAATTATTTTTCCCAAACGTTCATCACAACATTAGCAAATCTTCCCCCACAAGTGGACCCTATGGCTACCCTTTTCCAATTGCAAATAATAAAAACTATCAAACATAAAATAATTACTTGTCAAAATTATGTCTAAGAATTCCTGTACTAGTCAGAGCTCATCCTCTTCAATACCTTTCCGTAACAAAACCTGACTCACCCATTTGATGCCCAGATCATGAGGGATCACAGTATACAGGTCCTTAACATCTATTGTCGCTAAATTAAACTCCTCATTATAATCTAATTTATTGACATTCTTCAAAAAGGACCAAGAGTCTTTGTATATCTGACCCTCATCAATTAAACACTTTTTAAATACATGATCAACATATTTTGCCATGGAATAAGTAATACTATTCCATCCATTAACAATCGGATGAAGAGGGGGATTATAAAGGTCCTTGTGAATCTTAGGAATCCTGAAGATCACAGGAACGTGTGGAACTGGCATAGTCAAATAATTAAATAAATCAATAGAAATCCAAGCTTCATTAAAAAGATCATTCAGAAATGACTTAATCTTTCTATATGCAATGCTCAGCTCGTTCAAGGAAGTAATAGCATAACTGTCTGTTCCTAACACCAATTCCATACGAGTAACATAACATTGTCTACTCATTAGAATTATACCACCCCCTTTATCAGGCTTAGAGCTTCTCAAGCCACTGTTTCTCAAATACTTAATTAAAACCCAATTGTTTTCATTAAAATTATGATTTGAGATGACAGTATTCTGTCCAAACATCTGCAAATTCCTAAAATCATACTCACACAAACGTTCAAACACAGAAAGGGTTGTATGAATAATAAGGCTAAAAGTGCTAGGAATTATAAAATTGTTGAGGTCATGACTATTTGACTCAGGCCCATTTAAGGGAAAACACAATTTCAAATTTAATTTTCTGATAAATAATTTAAAGTCTATAAGAGTCCTGGCCAAATCACTGTACTTGCTAGGCACAAACATCAAACCTTTTGCCATAATGTCCACCAGAGTGGATTCAACAAAATAATCTGAATAATTACAGACTTTAAAGTCTCCAGAAGAGTTAAGGACAATATCAATTTATTCTGATTATTATAGTTCTCAAATTCTAATGGTTCAGTTAACACATCCAATGGCTCACCTATAAGAGGAAAGTAAATAGATGTCATCTCCTGGTCTGGCATTGGCCCCAATGATTCTTCCTTTTGTTGTTGCTTTATCTTGGTTCTGCTGGGCTTGATTGCAATCTGCCTGAATATTTTGATCATTGTCTATATTCCTCACATTGTTAACTTCTCCCCTTCGATTAATGTTCTCCATGTTGGCATTTTAAACAGTCTATTTTGCAGTCTCTCACTGCACTGGGGTCCATCCGCCATCTGATCTTGAGTAAGTTTCTGTGGAGGCGTGGTTAGTTGTGAATCATCATTGTTCTCCAAAGACCTAGAATTGCTATTCCTTCCATGTGGGCTGTCCAAATGTTGATTTGTACCACCCCATTGCTGAGAAGTGGGTGGTTTTGGATAAGCTGTACCCTTCAGATAATTGATCTCATCTCTTTTCATCTTCCTGATTTTTGTGGCTCTAAACTTAGTTATATAAGCATCAGTACTAGTGAAAATCCATACATGATCAAACTTATACCTCAAAAAATCTGGGTCTGATGCAATAGAAGCATCCAAGATATTCATTTCATTCTCCAATTCACTAATCTGTAGTGAATGATGTTCGATGAAACAATTAAGCAACTCTAAGCTTTGTCTGTTAAAAGATTGATCAGGTCTTTATGAAAGGCTGAATCAGGTACAAGGCCAGTAGGATATCGTCATCTCCTGAGTCCCTTTGGAACAATACTATGCTGGATGCATTCATGGAAATACATCACTTCCAACTGGAGCTTCATAAGCTTCATGGATTTGAAATCCAAAGATTTCAAATTAGTAGAAATATTGCTCATAACTGATGTATCATCAGGCATAATGTTAGTAGGGGTGACAGTATAGTCTAATCTTTGTAAAGGTTGTAACCAGTCTTCAGTGTTGTGTTCATACACCAAATCCTATAAGTTATATGTGGTGAATGCTTTTGTGGGAAAGATCCTCCATTCGAGTTATCTGCTGTCACTCTGGTTGTAGTTACAGATAACCCGGGATTCACATTGGAATTCTCTACTCCGTGAATTGGGCCATTCACTTTACTGACTGTTGGAGGTGGAAAATTCGGAAGTGGACGATTCTGGATAGCAGTCCGACTTGTCTGTACTGAACTGCAAGTTGGAATCACTGTATTACTCCCAAGTTTAATGAGATGATCAGGTTATATAATTTCTTTTATATATATATATATGTATATATATATATATATATATATATATATATATATATATATATACTTTATATATCTTTTGTGATATGTTTAGATATGTTTTTCACATTTTTCCACATATTTTAATAGTTTAAGTCATCTGATTTGTCTTTTTCAATCAGCTGACTATCATGTGCTGCTATGTGTGGTATATATTACTGATGTTTTTTACCATTTAATTTAGTCTGATGAAGTAGTGACATCTGTAACTACGAAAGCACATACTTGAATAAAAGTGTTTAGGACCACGTGCCTTTGCCATTTTTATTGTCTACAAACCTATCAAATCTGCAGGGAATTTTCTTTACTCGTACAAGGTTGCTAAGGCCTGGTACTCCTTACCTTTATCCATCAGGTCAATATCCTTCCTCCTGTTTTTCAAAACCACTCTGAAAGACTTCCTAGCTAAAATCTGTCTCTGTTCTTGCTCAAAACCAGGATAAGCTATATTCCTAAATGTGAAGTACCTTTTCTTTCCTTATGACTCCATATTCTCCCTTCTTCACTTCCTTTCTTATTCCTTAATGCTATCTAATTTTCATCCTGACTTTCTCTCTAACTATACTATAAGCCTTTTTTCCCTCACTTCATATTGCAGTTCCTATTTGTATTAGAATAACTTGCCTTTAATTTAATTTATCTACAAACTGTCTAAATTTTCTCTAAATTTTAAATGATTGTCATATAACTTGTATTGATTCTTAGCCAGTGTTTTTATTATGTTTAATTTGTTAATTATTTAGTTTTTGAAGATTGTAAAATTATTGTTCTTAAAATGTTTTGTAATAATTTGGAGCTTTTCTCCCCAAACCTCAACTGAAAATGACCTTTTACCTAGTCAGACTTTCCCGGTAATCAAATGTAAGTCAAATAAATAAATAAATATCCACTCCCAGTGGAATCTCCTCTGTGAGTCTAAACACTATTTTTACTTCTGTCATTAGGTCTTTGTACAGAGTGCACTCTTAATTCCACCTTTATTTCTGGGACTTTGAGCCATAGTAGGAATGCCCAAATTAGCTTTTCTGGGACCACATCATATTTTTCCAAGTCTAGAGATATGCAGTTGGACTCTTTCTTCATCTATAGCTTCATCTCACCTATCTATCTCACTGCAAACATTGGGTCAGTTATGCTGTCTCCTGACTGGATTTGAACTGCTTGTCTGCTATCTTGCTTTCTATTACTCCGTGTATCCATTTGTCAATCACCCTCGCCAGAACTTCCATGCAGTGTGACAATTCCCCTTTGTTCTTGTACACTGGCATGAATATGCTTATTCTTCAGTCATCCCGGATACTCCCTTCTATCCACACCGTGATGAGTACTCTCAGAAGCCATTTCTCCCCTAACCCAAACATCTTGATCACATCTGCCATGAACTCATCTGAGCCTGCTGGTTTTGTGACTTTATTTTCGTCAGTAAAATGTTGCAGGATACTTTGCTATCTGATGTATAAGAGACATATACAGCAGCATAGTATAACACAACAAAGTAGCTGCATGATATGTAAGAATAAAAATACAGATCAGTACAACAGTATATTTCTATACAATAAAATGAAATATGATATTATAAGGATTAACTGAACATCAGACAATGGATGCCAAACCACAATAAACCAAAAGATGTTCAATACTTCAGTTTGACCTAGACAAAATTTTCAATGCAATACCTCACATGAGTATTATAGATAAAATTACAAAATTAGTAATAAACCCATATGTCACCCTATGTATAGCCAGCTAGCATATTGATAGAACATAAGAAGTTAGTATATTGGAATCCACTTCCACAAAGTAGGCATTTAGTAGTGCAGTCTCACATGAAACAAGACTGGGGTCACTTCTTTATGGCATATACTTCTCTGAAGTCAAGGCAAAAGTCAAGGGCCTCTGGCTGACCAAGTTTGCATACATAGCAAACTAAGCATGGTCACTGAATCCCCCTTAGACACAGATACCCTCCAACTGGTATCAGAGCATACGACGTGGACATCCTACAAAAGGGCCTCACTGAGACAGATGCCTGGTGTCAAGGCCATGGCCTCAAGCTGAATGACAAAAAGTGCATTGTCATCCTCTTTGGTAAAAACTCTGTACCCATGAACTACTGAATAGGCGGTAGTCTACTTAACACTGAAAGTATAATAAGAGACCTTGGGACACAGGTGGACAGTAGTCTCTCCTTTGATAATCATATCCTCACAGTAGTCAGGAAATCCTTCTATGTGGCACAGCTCATCACAAAAGGAGGTTTCTCATCCAGGAAAAAAGAGGTCATTGTTCCCCTCTACTCATCACTCATTAGACCCAGTATAGAGTACAGTGCCCCTTTTTGTATGTTCTTCACAAGACATCTGCAACAACTGGAATGGCTGCAGAAATACCTCACAAAGAGGATTACCGACCTCAAACAGATGCACTACACAGACCGCCTCAAAAAACTCCAGCTTTACTCTATTGCATATCACCTACTCAGGTGATCTCTGCCTAACATACAAAGCTGTGTCAAACCGCGAGCTGTTGGACATTCTCCACTTAAAGCAATCCCAATCCCTCTGAGCTACATGCTCTAGGGACCTATACCTTGTTACCACAATAAACAGAACATGCTGGAGGGATAGATTCCTGTCCCAGAGACTTCCCATACTCTGGGACAAACTGCTTGTCTATATCAAACAAAGCTATCCATTAGCACTCTTCAAGAAAAATCTTGATGATTGGATGGGAAATACAAAATTCACCCCGGGATCACTTCTGTGGCTCTGCTTGACAGGGGCACAGGAAAATAATTTTCTTGGGTGGCGAAAGCAAGGGTACCTTTTTGGCTAGGCTTATATGGGCCCTAGGGCCAATAGCCTAGTACCTACCTATGAACCTATGAACCTATTGGACTCAAAAAATCAATGCAAAAAATCCATAAGAATATACCTCAAAAAGTAGACCCAGTGGTCAGGGATCTGAGAATTCTTGCTGACAGTAACCTGTCCATTGACCACCACATAGTTACTGTGGTGAGAAATTAATTCTATATTGTATACCTTATAATGATGGGTATGGCATCCAGATACAAGGAGGCACTATAAACAGCTTGAGAGACAACAGAGATTCCTTAAACAAGAATACAGGGAATAAACAAGAAGTCCTACATAGACCATCTCAAAGTCCTGTACTATGTCTCCTACAGACTGCTGACAACAATCTATGCCTAGCCTACAAGGCATCCTCTGATCCCATAATTATTGGATTTGTTGCACATCTGCAAGACAAATAGTCTCAGAAATCCCTTTTTAAGGACCTAAACTTCATCTGCAATATAACCAGGAAATGTCGAAGGGACAGGCATGTGTCTCA
This sequence comes from Protopterus annectens, assembly GCF_019279795.1. Taxonomy (NCBI): domain Eukaryota; kingdom Metazoa; phylum Chordata; order Ceratodontiformes; family Protopteridae; genus Protopterus; species Protopterus annectens. The sequence continues at coordinate 811,486,221 of NC_056728.1, read as the reverse complement.
AATATTACCCCTTCTCTGTTATATGCTTCCCATCCATATGAATCAAAACTCATCCTTAACCCTATTCAAACATAACTTGGACCACTGGATGGGAATCACAAGTTTACTCATAGTCTGGCACCTATGTCCTTAATGGACAGGGGTAGCCTGGGAGTACTTGATGTGGACAAGCCTATATTGTAAGAATAAAATTAATTGGGGTATTGACACTTATTAGCAATATTTTGTTAATTTTAAGCTACACTAAAATAGCTCTTGGGCTGATGGCGTAGGCATCACCTATGAACTAATGGACCTATATACAGTATTAGTGCAACAAAACCTGACAGCAGCTAAAGAATATTCAAATAATGTGATCAATACAATATAAATTTACTGACATATGATTTCCCAACCACACCCTCCTTATTTAAATTTATACTGAACATGTCCACTCCCCACCCCTTCCTCATTCTTGTCCTCTCTTGTCTTACTAGCCTCACCAGTACCAAGTACTACCTCATTATCCAACAGTATTCTTCCAAATCCTGTACAATCTTATGCCACCCTCTCTCCACACTTATACTTCTCTACTTCCTCACATAATGTACTATTCTCTGTTGTTCTAACTTTACAATCTATGCTTTTATTCTCCTTTTCCCCCTTGTACAATATTCACTTCTTCCTGCTCAGATTTTTCAATATTACCATTCTTTTCATAATATTGACAGAAAACAATACCCACAAACATTTTGTTTTACACATCTCCCACTTAATCACACTCCTAATACTTCCCTTAATTCACAATTTTGCCCTATTGAACTGTAGTATAGCCTACATTTCTCTAACTGACTAGACCTTATTAATATCTTACCTTTTCTCCATCTCCATAATAAGGGACCACCCTGCATGGAATCTCCAGCAAGTCATTTCTGCTCTCATCAATTATTCATCTCATCTTCATTTCTTCTCCTTTAACATTTTTTTTTCCTTTTCGTTCAATTATAATCTTCCCTTAACTACTCCATAGTCCAGTCTATCTACCAAGTTATCCTTTTGCATATTCACATTTCTGATATTCATTCTACGTCACCTTGCAGCCTGCCAAGGTACTATCACACTTTATTCACGCTGACACACTACCAGCCACCCTACCTGTATTCAGCCTAAACCTTCCTTCATATATATTTCCTCAAATGTATTTAATGTCCAACCTATTCATATTTTCAAATAAAAACATCTATGCATTCTGTTCACTTTGGCATAACCTGGAATAAATTCATCTATTTTATAAAATACTATCTAATCCTAATCTTCTCTTCTTTAAATTCACTCTCTCTGTTAACATCCATCCCAACCCTGGTCTGTCAGCCTCATCCATTCCACCATCCTCTGCCCCTAACTCCTATATAACACCTATAAAAATTTTCCTTACTTCCATTAACATTCATAGTATTCTAAACAAAGTTACAAACTTGCAAGAGTGGTTTCATCAATACTCACTAGATATTGCTGACATTAATGCAACATGGCTAAAACCCCATATGAAAGATTCTGAAATTATATCCCTTGGGTACAATATAATTTGATGTCACATATTACATGAAAAAAGCAAGTGGCATTGCAATGTATATAAAAACTAAGTTTTTCTCCCTTCAAAACTAACATACCAATTTTCCAAAATGTAGAACCTATTATCTCTCTTCTTAATGTTAATAAACATAAAACAGAGGTAACCCAGAAGGCTCAGTTGAAGTCTGGTATCCCTCCTGGACCCAGAGGGTGGCAGGACTAACAAGAAACAGAGTATAAAGGATTAGTCTAGATAAAATCACTTTAGCTAAGAGATCTAGTGGACTCTCTTACTCTCTCTCTGATACCCTTCCTGTGGGAGGAATGAAGATACCTTGTTGAAGATTCCAGTAGTTTATTCAGTTAAGCAGGTTGATGGATGACAGATCTTGTTCTAATATATTAATTCAATAAGTCAGTAATTTAAAGGCAGTTACAGACAACTGTTGGAGGTTCCAAAGTATTTTTTCCAGAAAACGTGTAGATATATTTTTATAACTGTATTGATGAACTATGCTTATTTCACAAATCATAATGTTAATAATTCTACTGCTTCTTATTTTAGCCCAAGAAATATTTGCAACATCATGCAGATAAAAGAGTGTTTTACTATAATCATTAATATGACTACTTCGGGTGACACAGATCACAGTTATCTTGCTTATCATCCATTGTACACACTAATGTTTTTTTAACATTCACATCTGAAATCGTGAGTTGCTCAGGTTGAAGTACACCATCAAAAAAAAAATTATTGTGACCCCTAAAATCAAAATGTCTCTCACTTGGATTCAAACCCTGCACTGTTTGTCCTATGCTTCACAATTTACTGCATTAGCACATTGAATCACTGAGAATGCAGCATGAGTGGTGGATTTTCTGCAGTCTGTACTGACTAGAGTACAGGCAAAAGCACACCATCAATACTCTTATTTGCACAATTGCACAATTTATGGCTAAGTGTTTGGGCATGTGATATACATTTTTGAGTTTTTGCCCTGGGAAGTGAACTGTCATGCAGTGATTCCTCTAACAATCACCAGCATTCAATACCAAGCATCATGCAAATGATGAAGCCCAAAAATGAAAAAAAGAAAAGAAAAGAAAAGGTAAAACATGAATCAGTGTGATGATTTCTCAACTTAGTGTCTTATGTCATAAAAATGTTCATATTAAGGATCCTTTCTTTCATACTGATATCACTATCTCTAGAAACTGAATCATCCAAAGCAAATTTTCAAACATGAAAGGAAGATTACTGATCTACAGACATTGCCAACATACTGGCTGACAGGTTCAGGCATCCATGGGACCTGTGTGTCCCCGGCTGTGTGCTCCATGAACTCAATGAGGAATTAAACCACAGCTAGGACAGCTGTTTTTCAAAAAGTCTTACCTCTGGACAAATGTCAACCCATACACAATCACAACTGCAAACTGGCTGAGTGACAGACAGACAGACAGAGGCCAGAGCTGCTGCCGCCATCCTCTCCTCAAGCCTGTCACAGGTGTGTCCCACAGGGCTGTCAGTCCTGGCACTCTTGTTTGGCATCTACTTTTTCTCACAAGAACGGATAACTGGTGCCAGAGCCACGCCTAAAAGTTAAATGCCAAAATAGCTACCATAGGTGGTGCAATCCACACCCACAGAAGAAGTTATCAGGGACCTGGGGGGGACCCAGGTTGATAGTAGTCTGTCATCACACCATGTGCTAAAGTAGTTAGGAAGACCTTCTACATTTGCCCACCTTATCATGAAAGGATTCTCATCTAGATCAAGGGAGGTCATAGTCCATCAGACCAATGATTGTGGCCTTGTTCAAGAAATCTTGACCAATGGGGATGGAGATGCAGATATACCCAGGGGATTACCTACTCACTGCACGACGACAGAGCACAGAAAAATAATGGGTATAGTTCCCCATACTAGATGGGCTAGGCTTGTAAATGCCCTCGGGCAGATAGCCTAGTATGAACCTATGAACCTATGAACCTATGAAACCAAGGATATACCATGAAACATTGGCATGGTTAGCAGTGGTTGGAACATTAGCATTGACCTACCGGGTATAGTTAGTTGAGCACACATACAAAGCTATGTCATTCTGAAATTGTATTCTCTCTGACATACTCACTGTAAGTGTAATTTTCATTAGCAGAAGTGATAAAGACTTAATTACACATGGACAACTGCTAATGAGTCACACTTGCTAGTCAGTAGCTAGCCACAGTTCTGAATACTCATTCTTGTACCGCTAGGGTATGTACATGACATCATGTAGGTCCATGTTTACCTTCCTAGCACCTCAAGTAGACTGAGTATTTCCAGAATGATAATGAGTGACACCTGATTTATATATTCTTCATGTCCAAAGAGGTAAATCTCTATGAAATAAACAGAACCCGGGCTATGGAACTTCCATCATACTAGGGAAGACTGCTTGGATTCCCCAAATACTTCAGAACCAAGCTACTATTGCTCACTGTTTAAACTTGCTGCTTTTGCATTCTTTTTGAAGAACTGTCTTATATTTCTATCAAGTTATGTTATATTATGCTATGATCTCTGTGAGTACTGCTTACAGTACACACATCTCCAAAGAGGAATCTGTAAGAAACTGAGTACACAGAAAGGGCTACCAGTCTGCCCTGGTAGCTAAGATTTCTGCGGGCACTGATCTTCTTAGTTATGAATCTCTGAGGTCTCTCAAATTGTGTGATATATTCAGATAATACATGCCAAAAAGTGTGCTATATTCAATAATGGGTCAGATAAGATATTAGTAAAGGGAAATGATCTAGTGGAGATGCCTTCAGAATTTACATGGGCCAGATAAAAGGCTTTCTAAACTACTGTGGAGATAATGGTCACATAATGAAGACTTATCAACAAGAGTAGCCAGAGCCCTTGCAGTGTCTGCTTAGAGGGATTCATCTCCTATATGGTAAGTACAACTGTTTTTTTACCAAAACACTGTATGCTACAATTTGTTACATTTCATTTGTAAATATTGCCCTTGCACCAATTGTTAACATGGTCTAAGCCATGTTGGAGCAATTGTAAGTCAGCTGAAGATCGAATGGCAATGCCCAATTTACAGTCATATACAAAGATAGGTCAGAAGTGCTGGCCTGAAGTTCTGAGAAATGTAAACCAAGTAGGAGAGGGCCCAATACTGAACATTGTTGTACACCACTGGGCCCTGGCAATGGTTTTGCTTTCAGAAGTAGCACCTACCCTAACCATATGGGTTCTGTTAGATAACCGATTAACTATCCATCACACAATATAATGATTTATATTCAGATTTGCAAGTCTATTAATAATCCTTGCATGAGGAATAATTTCAAAAGCCTTGGCCAGATCTGGATTTGTTGTATGCACTGAAAATAATCACTATACTCTGCTTTGGTTACTTTTTCAAAGAAATCAATGAGGTTAAACAAGCAAGTCCTTCCTCTGATAAAGCCAAATTAATGAGAGTCCAGGGTTGAGAGATTTTCAATGTCTAGATGAATGTAGTCTGAGTTAATGCACTCCATAGATTTATATATGATGGTAGTAAGGCTAATGTGTCTATACTTACCAGTGTATGCGGCCTGGGCCACCCTTGTCTAATGGCATTGCAATAGCTGTTTTCCAAGCTTCAGAAATGTAACCAGTGGAGAGGCTTGGATTAAAGGATTTAAGTAGGGGCTCAGAAAGTCCATATTTAGCACTGATAATCAGGCAACCTGGTATGTTGTCAGGACCCATGGGTGAATTATTCTTAGTTTTTCAAAGGTCAGAAAATACTTGTTCCATAATAATTAAAGGGGGTTGGGATTGTGGAACCTGTAGGTTAGCTATAACAGTCGATGGAGTAAAATTTGCACCGAATTTGTCACCTAGGATATTAGCTATTTCCTCTGAGTCAGAGAGTGCAGTTTCATTGCGGACTAGCTCTGAACACTATTTGGGTGCTAGTTCTTAGATTCCTGACATAGATAAAAAAGATGTGCAGTTACTTTTTGTTTTAGTGGCTATTATAAATTCAAACTCAGATTTGAGCATTCTAATGGTTCACTTAAGCTCTTTGTTAGTTTGCTTAAGCATGCTCTTAAGGTAGGTAGAATTAGACCCCTTCTAAGGATTAAGCAGTTTATTTCCCTTATTATATAATTTATTTATGCGGGTATTCCACCACATTATATTTGTTGTAGTTAGGGTCTGCCTTATTAATACAGCTATTTAAGTGGGAGTAGAAGTCAGTGGTATCAGCTTTAGTAATAGGATCCATCTGAGGAGAATGAAAGCAAAATTTATTTAAGTCTTTAAGTAACTGAAGAAGGTTTGTTTTTGGAGAAATCCCTAAACACAGAGCTATTTACAGGAGAAGTACCAAGAGTTTTAACGGAAAAGGCCACTAAATGATGGTGTGATTTAAAAATACATGATGATATGTGTCTACCATGACCCACCTAAATTACATTTCTCCAAAATATAATTTCGTGACCCTGTTTTTCCAAAAGTGCATTTATCCAAAAATGCATTTTTGGGAAAAAACGGATCAAAGAAAACCAACCAAGGTTGTTGTTGTAGATTGGGGCACAGTGGATATAAGGGAATATTCCCTTTTCCCCACTGTAGTGTGATCTCACAGTTAAAATATATAGGTAGTAGGAGTGTGGGGGATGCAGGGGGGCTTGCCCCCCTGCATAAATGTGTTTTGTGTTGTCATGTTTTTTTTTTTGTTTTTTTTTTTTATCTAGTTTTTCATGAAAGTGCATTTTTGGATAAATGTACTTTCGGAAAAATGGGGTCACGAAATGAAGTTTCTGAGAAACTTAATTTCGATGGGTGGAGGTAGACCCGATGATATATATGGATCTTTTCAAGAAGTGGCCAAATTTGTGAGGACTAGATCCAGGTTACTGAGGCAAGAAAGTTAACATTTATAATATCAAGGAAATGAGTGGCACGCTGACCATTGGCAGTGTAATGTGATTCAGCTAGTTTACTGATGGCTAGATGAAGTCCCCCAGTAAAAAAGTCTTGGGTTTAATGATAATTTCAGCTAATGTGTTAAGATAACTAGCATGCTCAAAAGGGGACATGCAGGGTGTTCTAGAGCTATCTATGATGTGGTCATTAGTCTTGTTAATGGTGATTTGTACTTCAAGAAGTTCAAGTGTATTGTCCCAAGGAATCTCTCATGAGGTGATGAGATCCTTGACAAATATTGATACTCCCACACAATTGCCAGTAGGTCTGAAGGCATGAGGGTGGAGTAATTTCATTGCTCTGAAACCATGCTTCTGCAACTATACATATATGAATATGTTCACATTTCAGGAAAGGCTAAAGTTCGGGCATTTTTTGTTAAGACTCCTGGTACTATGTAGAGCTACATTAATGTGTTCCAAATTAGAATTTACTGGGTTTGAATGACCATCATATGGACTCTGCTTAAGAAAGACACTATGGGGACAGTAAAGGCTTTAGCCAGAATGTAAAAGCCTTGGTAAGACAGGTGAAGGCCATATATGACAAAAGCAGAAGACTTGTCAGCCATCTCATTCCAAGCTGACACATATTGGATCTCCCTAAAATGACAGTAACTACATTGCCAGTGATTGTCTTTGAATGTTGGAATCATTCTAGGTGATGGCAAAATATCACTCAAGACTAATGCCGTTCCTGCGTCAGACACATGCATATCTAGCTCAATGATATTCTTCTACATATCCCCCTGGGTACGGTGTCTAAGGTTGTTCACTCCCACCCCCCCACATGGACCACTATCAAGTCGTAATCATATTTGACAGTATGGAGGGACCTAAAGGAACTTGTTACATCAAAGATACTGTTCCAGAAAGACAGCTAACTGCCACCCTATTCTTATCCAGCCTGATGAGCATGCTGTCTGCATGCCTTACAATATAATCACCTATTAGTAAAACATTTCTGTGGTTTGATGTAGTCTCAGTGGGCCATGAGTGCTTGGAATCTACACCTCTGTGACTCTTAGTATGCATCTTAGGTGTGGGTGTGAAGGGTGAAAGCAGGTATGTTGCTTTGTATACTAATGCCTGAGGTTTCTTCATCTTTAGCCTGGGAGGCTTAGGCAGTGTCCTCTTAACAACTGTAGTATAAGTTGATTTAATGGAAGTGCTCCATGCAGTATGTGTATATGTGTGGTGCTTACTGAATGTGTTCTGATGTGTGATGGTAGCCTCGAAGGTAAGTACATACCTATACCTCTCACATACTGAATCATTGACAGGTAATAACAAAGAATTTTCAGTAAGCATGGAGCAATTACTACATTACCTCAAAATACCTATTGCAGGCAGGCTGGCTATCAAAAGGGAAACAGCTGATTGAGATTCCATACAGCCCAATACAGATGAAAGGTTATAGGATAGGTTAAGAAGAGGATAAATAACTGAGCAAGAAAAAGGTGATAAACTGGAATATGGCTAAAGGATAAAAGAATGAGCGATAAAAACTGCAACAGTTGCAATGGCAAAAAAATATTGTAAAACTGACAGACTATGTAGGGTCAGTAAGGAAATCAGTAACAGCAGCAAGTTCAACTAAATAGTTTCACTCACTGGGCTAATGTGGTTTCTCCCAGGCCAATAAAAACAATGAACAATGGGTAACTTAACTCAATGGATCCAGATGCAGTAAGTGTAATAACTATAGTTAATCTAAATGAGCATTTTTACATGTGGTTACAGTATAGCAGTCAGTCAAGTAATAAAAATATATCATAAAGGTAGCCCTGCACTTGTTAGTGTGGTACTGCAGAGCAGTAGCTTTAAATACTGTAACATCATAGCAATTAGAACAAACAAAACTTCACCAATACCAATAATCAAAAAGTGCAGTCAGTCACTGAGATGAGTAAATTTGTTTTTATATACCTTGTATGAGCAAAATACAACACTGCAGTATTATCTTAAATAATGCCAGCATTAACAGTATCAAAGCAGCAAGGTGCAAGTGTGCAATAGTATTTCAGTTTAATACCACTACAGTCAGAAAATCAGTATTATTTAAACTCAACAAAACAACTGCAGAACAAAAGTGTTCATTTCAACAATGTGTTTATGAGAAGTGCAGTTACTAAGTAAATAACATATAATGATTTCCCAGTATGAAATAAAATCATATAAAAACCAGTCACAGTAGTTCAAGGTTTTGAAAAAGAAGGTACTAAAATGTATATCTAATAGAATAAAGATGGGGCATTCCCTTACCTGTTATAAACTAGACTCTCTTGTTTGCTACCTTATAGGATGAAGACTGGCCCATGGTGCTGTGCTTGCGGCACATCAAATTAAGCAAGCCTCCTGGTATTTAAAGCCTGTAAGGTTTTCCCCTGGAGAAGCCAGCCAATAAAAATGCAGCTAATGCCCTCACAGAAATTGGCCAATCAAAATCAAGCACTCCAATCCTTCACTGGAACTCAAACTCAGGTAGCTGTCATGTGGAAGTTTCTGCTCTCACCAAAGGTTGGAACACTGAAGACCCAGGTTTTGGAAGCTGAAAAAGTCCTTGTAGTACTATAAATTCACAGGAACTCAGATGGGAAAGGACTTTGTAATCTTCTTCTTCTTTTCTGTAGAATTCTTGACTTCAGAGCAACCCAGCAGTAAACAGCATTGAACTGAGCATGCTTTCTGGTATGTAAAGCCTGTAAAACTCTTCCCTTGTAGAAGATGGCCAATCAAAATGCAGACAATACCCCCGCAGAAACTGGAAAATCAAAATCAAGCACTCCAATCCCTCAATGAAACCCAAGCTGAATCCCCAAGTCTTGTGGACGCCACTGTTCTCACAAAAGGCTGGAACACTGTAGACCAGGTCCTAGGAAGCTGACGAAGTCCTTATAGTTTGATGAATTCACAGGAAACCAGATGGAAAAAGGCTTTGTAGTCTTCTCCTCCTCCTTCTCTGTAGTCTTCTTGCCTTTTGAGTAGCTCAGCACTATAGGTTACGTGGAACTCTTATGGATAGGCTTCTCATGGGAGTCATGAGAGAAGATTCCAGTGTATATCTTGCATCCCCCATGAGATGTCCTTGTGGAAAGTTACCCCTAGAAAATCTTAGGTACATGCCACAGATGTGCCATATGTGAGAGTCATGGAAAATGCTAGGGTTACCTGCACACACATTATACATGATACAAAATACCTTGTGCATTACAGACCATTTGCCAGTTGACAGAGTTATAGCCTTTTCCGTTTATGTATCTCCTTCCCTGTTCACCAGATGGGGCTTTTATGTTAATATATGTGCAATCTATTGCCCCAGAACATCAGGAAATGTGCTATGCCATAGACATTTTGCATGGCAGTAGCTATATTTTCTGAGGTAAGTGGAAACCAGATTTATTCCCCACATGCTGCAGCATTGCATTAAAAAATTGGTGGAGTACTCTTGAGACTGAGGCTTGTGACCCCCCGCCCCCACCAAAGCCGCCACCACTGTGTCCCTGTGTGTCTAGGAAAAGTGCCTGTAGCAAGGATATATGATGCTAAACATTCTGAGATGGGTTGTCCTTGATTGCCTCAGGGCATCATGTGAGGATGGCACGTGTTTACTATTTGCTCTGTGGTATTCCTGTCCACCCTGTAACAGTCTATTATTGCTATCTCATGAAATCCATAGTAGATTAAACATGTTCTAAATGCCCCATGCCTTCTTTGACAATGCCTGGCAGCAGCAGCACCTTGCATAAGAGTCTGTTGAACATACATATTAATGATAGTCACTGCAACCCTTAACATTTTCAAAGTGTCGTCATGGTGGTATTCCAACAAGTCTTGAAATTCAGGGCTAAAGGGGGTGTGGTGTGTAGCAACTTATTTTATATGTTCCTAAATCACTCTACCATGATTATTTGCATTGTTAGCATGTAATGCAGTCCTTTATTCATGCATTAGCATGTTTGACCAGTTACTCTTTTTTCAAAGACAAGTGAGATGTGAAAGAAACAGCACTCTCATCACTGCTCATCAAGCAAACGGGCCTAGTATGATGTGTAGGTATTCATGAATCTCAGCATGTGACCTTTTCAATCAAATGTCACCAAGATAGTTTATACTTGTACTGCCAGTAGCAGTGCAACGAAAAGATGAGTTTGCAGTCTCTTGTATCCAGACTAGCACAGTTACAGTGATATGTCATTCTTGAAAACAATAACAAAGGCATAATAAAATTATGTTTCAATAGGCAACAGAACTGAATGATTTACCATAGTCTACAAAGGCAAAAGTCCACCAATGCCTTCTCCTCAACATATTTAAATTAATATTTAAATGAATACAATTGGCATTTAAGCTGTTTTGTAAAATTCATACTGGGTTACTGTCAGTGTGCTGCAATCATGTTCATCCAGCTTAATCTCTTGTACCAGCCTGTGCTACATACCTTTCTGTAAGAGAGAAGCAATACTCACAGGCATAAATGTGTTAGATTCATAGTTCCTGCCTTAAAATAGAAAAACATTTCCCCTAAATTATCTTCTTTTTATCACCCCTAATTTAAGCTCTAACCTTTGCAGTGTAGTCATTTAATGGCTAAATATAAGATTTTGCAAGTTATCTTGTTACTACCAGAAAAGGCAAGAGTGTGGTACCTAGATAACAATCACATCAGGATTTGACTTGGATGTGACTTGAAAAACAATGTAACACTGGGATGTGACCTTTTAATTGTTTTGTACATTAGGATATCCTAGTTATGTTTTAAAACTCTTTTTGTGCTGTGATAATTTTGCATCTGAAATTGATCTACCTGGTTCCTAATGGTGAGGAAAGGGGCTGCTCCACTTATTTATGAATCTGAATTTCATCTGATAACTTAGCAGTGTTAACAGCAAAATGACTTATGTGTTTTCATTGACTGATTTAAACTTGGTAAGTTTACAAACTTGTCTTTAAATCTTTTACTAGATTTGATTTGAAAAATAGTCCCAAACCATTTGGAAAGTGACTTTTTTTTTACTTTTATTTGATATATTGGACTGTGCCAGTGTTGATTTACAAGGCCCGTTTTGTGCTGTGCTAATTTTCCATCTGTAACTGATCTAGCTTTTTCCCCAGTGAGACTTGGGGCTACTGCTGTTGTTTCTGGGATTCATTTATTAGTGGGTACTTATCAATGTTAACTTTAATTGGTCACTGTGCTCTTACTGTCTCATTTAAACATGGTGTGTGTTTTTTTTGTGATGATCTGCAATATGACAAACTTGCCTTGACCTCAGATAATGACTTGAAAAACAGCTCAGTACCAGAGTGCACACTACTGTAATAAATGGGTCCTATTATATGATCGAAGATGCGTTCTTTCGAATGCATCTTGATTGAACTTGAAAGCACGAAATGGCAAAATACTGAAATGTCATATAAGCAATTTCTTTCCCTGGGAAGGAAATCGCTTAGCAGTCTCCATTATTTTGCCGTATTCATCACTGTAGTGCGATCTTGGAGTTGGTATATATAAGTAGGGAGGTGTGAGGGGGGGCAACCCCCCCCACTTTATGTAATGTGTTAAAGTTTTTTTTTTCTTTTGTGGAACAGCGATTTTTTTTCCAAGGGAAAAAAGTCGCTGTTCTAAGTGTTTGGGATTGTAAACTTTCGCTTCCATGGGGTCGCTAAATCAGCTTTCGCTTTTTAAAGCATCCGCTGATTTATTATAGACCCACAATAAATACTCATTGTGTTATCTGTACTAATCGTCCAGACTACTATTCTTTAGCTTTGTACCCCCTATCTGGCTACAATTGATTTTGTGTGTGTTGGCATCTTACAACAATATCTGTTTACTTGTGAACTTAATTGAGCATCGCTTATTCTTGGTCTCTGCTGCATATTTCTCAACAATGATTGATTGTTTGCTGCTCAGCTATAATGTATCCTTAGATTGTTTGCTGCTCAGCTATAATATATCCTAGTTATGATAGCATCATTCACTTTGATGTATTACTTCTACTTTACAGCACTATATTTTACACTGGGGTATCCACGACTTCTGCTGACACCTCGATTACTGTGTTGTGGTGTACGTCCTTCCTGTATCCATCATTTCTTGTAACGTTTTGAATATTGTAAACAATCCAACAGCAAACGGAGTCAATGCATGGCTAAACATACACTATTCAGTACTGGAAACTTTTGTGATTTTGAATACTGTATTAACTACCTAATATGACCCTATAATATTTTATCTGTTGTATAAACCATCTCATGATATCTTGGAATCAGTGAAGTGTTTCTAAATTTATTTATTTATTATTTATTGACATTTACTTACTGGGAAAGTCCAACTGGGTGATAAATACCCATTTTCAGAAAAAAAGCTCAAGAGAGTTAAATGATTTCAAATAAAACACTAGTACAACTGTAGTTAAAAAAGCATATATGGATATAGCTTAATAGTTGAATACATAGGATACCAAGTATCAAGAGTCACCAGTCATGTAAAAATAAAAATAAATAAAAAATGAGGATTAAATGTGACAAACAGTATATACAAAAGTATTAGAAGTATAGTTTACTAAGATAGGAAATAAAAATAAAAACATACAAGTTGACCCTAATAGTGGTGGAGAGGGCAGGTTGTGAAAGGTATAGATAGCCAGATGAGAGGTTAGTTTAGAAAGAATATAAAGTATTTGTTAATATAGAACATACCAGTGAGGTGTAGGGCCATAGCCATCCACGAGTTATTGAGAATTTCTTTGAGAGAGGACTTACGTACATGGAGGCTATAGCTCTGATTGAATTTGGGATAGCGTTACATAGTTTGGATATGCAGTGTGAGTATAAACTTTGCTGCATACTTTTTTTTTTTGGTTTACAGATTTCGGTCAGGTTTTTGTCTAAGAGTACAGAGGGAGATTTGGAAGATAGTGATGAACAGCTGAGGAGATAGAAGGGCAGGTAGAGGGGTTATATAGTATTTTATGGGTAAGAAGAAGTTGTATATAGGCCAGATGATGTTGGAGTTCTAATCAGTTGACAGCATGTAATACAGAACATTGATGAGCTTTATGTGGCAGGTTAGCTGCAAATTCAGCATCTTATTACAGCATTGCTTCAGCTGTGATTTAAGAGAGATCAGGATGTTAGTTAAAAGAGATGAGCCACAGAGAAGAAAGAGTAATAGGTAAGTTGGTGATTTTACTAGAAGGAGTAAGTTTTTTTTTTGCTCTGTATCGCAGATGTAGCTTTTGATGAGTTACTTTTGCAAAGTCATTTATGGTGACACCAAGCAATTTGGTATAGGTAACTGCATTGTTTAAAGAGGTGATGTTGAAGTTACTTTTAGCATTGGCATGGGACTTTGTAAAAATAGTAGTAATGTAGTCTTTTGGGATTAATTATAAGTTGTTTTTGATGTAGCTGCAGTTCAACTGAGCTGAATTAATTTTGTATTATGGATTGTAATTGTAGTGGGCTGACAGATGAACATGTGAGAGTTGAGTCATCTGTATATGGAATAAGCCAAGCTTGCAGAGACATGGTATATAGGTTATTGATGAAAATGTTAAAGAACAGTGGACAGAGAATAAATCCTTGAGGAACATCTATTTTAACAAGGTGAAAATGAAAGAAAGACATTTGACAGATTGATGTATTTCATATAAGTAGTTAAAGAACCATAGAAGAGTTGGTTTGTAAAGTCCCAGAGAGGGCATTTCAGTCAGAAGTTTCTTATGGGATGCCGTATCAGTGGCTTTGCAAGATCTAGAAAAACAAAAGAGATACACTTTTATTGGCCTCTAGCTTTATTAATAGTGTCAGAAAACTTGAGGAGAGTTGTAGTGGTGCTATGGCCAGGTTGGAAACCATGTCATGCTGGGGTAGGAAACCATTATGCAAGAGATGAAAGAGTTGCTTATGAGTATGCTTATGAGTACACTTTCACAAGATCTTGGGGGAGAGGTCAAGGTGGCAATTGACCTAAAGTTAGAGATTTCAGAAGAGTTGCCTCCATTATGGAGGGAAATAATGAAGATTTTTTTTCCACAGAGCAAGGACATGGCAGTCTTGAATAGATCTGTTAATGAGAAATGAGTTTTCAGTTATTCAGTAGGGAGATCATCAGCAGAAGGAGAACAGGGTTTAAGTGTATTTAGTAACTATATTTTGTGGAGACAGGTTGGAGATTAAAAGCATGTATGTCAGGACTAGTTAAGTTCTGAAGTACATTAAATGGTTGGGGAGAGCTGTAGGTAGGAGAGGCTATGGTGCCAATGCAGAAAGTATTAAATCTGGTAGCTGTTTCTGATGAGGATAAGTCCAGATAGGGTTTGGTGAGGAAGGTGAATCAGGTTCAAAATGTTCCTTAACTGAGCTCCAGAATTTCTTTGGATTTTTTTCATGATTGTCTTGTGGGTCTAGAGTAATTAATATTTTTTGTCTAACTGAATTTGCTTCTTGGTGAGGTTGCAACTCCTTGTATAGATGTAAGCTTTGAGGGGGTTTATCTTTGTGCCATTGTTTCCATGCTTTGTTGTCACATTTTTGCATGAGAATTCCTGTAGAATGAGATAGCCAGAGGGTTTGAGTACCTTGCACTCTTTCAGTTCTGGACAGGGCAAAGGTATTTAAAGTATTCATAAATATATTGTTGAATTTGTTTACAGCTTTGTCTAGTTGTAGGGTTTTGATTAGAGACCAGTTGACAGATTTAGAAGATTATTGAGTGTACTAGGATGAAGGTTAGAAAGATTTTTGAGTAGTTCTGTATTGATGTTTCAGCTGTTGAGTAATTTCTGTATTGGTGAATACAGAATGATGGTCCCTAAGGGAATCAGGTAGTGCCCCTGAGATAGCATATTTGCTGGGTTCAAAAACAAGTATCCAGTCAAGGATGAATTTTTAAGATTAACTTTGTTGATTCAAGTAGGGGAAGATATCAGCTGTTTGTACCCATACAAGTTAAGACTAGTAGTTGGGGTGTTGGGTTATCACAGATAACCATTCAATGTTAATGTCACCTAAGTTAATGGTTTCAGTAGTAATATTTGTAGTTATGCAGCAAAGAATTTCTTCTAATAAGCCAACATTATTACCTAGTACTGAAGCTGGAAATTGATGGTGTAATGATGAATGTTATTAGTGCATATGCTTCACAAGTTGGGTGTGTGATGGGTGAGAAAGAACAATTTTGGAGTGAGTTGGATGAAGTGGTGATGACTGTACCCAAGGGTGAGAGAGTGGTGATTGGAGCAGATTTCAATGGGCATGTTGGTGAAGGGAACAGAGGGGATGAGGAAGTGATGGGTAGGTATGGTGTTAAACAAAGGAATGCAGAAGGTCAGATGGTAGTGGATTTTGCAAAAAAGGATGGACGTGGCTGTGGTGAATACGTATTTTAACAAGAGGGAGCAGCATAGGGTGACATACAAGAGTGGAGGAAGATGAACACAGGTGGATTATATCTTATGTAGGAGGGTCAGTTTGAAGGAGATTGAAGACTGTAAAGTTGTGGCCGGGGAAAGTGTAGTTAGGCAGCATAGGATGGTGGTTTGTAGGATGACATTGGTGATCAAGAAGAGGAGGATGAGTGTCAGGGTAGCACCAAGGATCAAATGGTGGAAATTCAAAAAGGGTAATTGTGAGGTGGAGTTCAGGGAAGAGTTAAGACAGGCACTGGGTGGCAGTGAAGAGTTACCAAATAGCTGGGTAACTACAGCAGAGCTAGTAAGGGAGACTGCTAGAAAGGTGCTTGGTGTGACATCTGGACAGAGGAGGGATGACAAGGAGACATGGTGGTGGAATGAGGAAGTACAGTAGAGTAAACAGAGAAAGAGATTGGCAAAGAAGAAATGGGATTGTCAGAGAGATGAAAAAAGTAGACAGGAGTATAAGGAGAGGAGGTGCATGGCAAAGAGAGAGGTGGCAAAGGCTAAGGATAAGGCATATGAAGAGTTGTATGAATGGATGGACACTAAGGAGGGAGAAAAGGACCTGTACCGATTGGCCTGACAGAGTGACCGAGCTAGGAAAGATGTGCATCAGGTAAAGGTGATAAAGGATAATGAGGGAAACATACTCACAAGCGAGGAGAGTGTGTTGAGGAGATGGAAAGAGTACTTTGAGGGGGTTGATGAATGAAAAGAATGAGAGGGAGAGAAGGTTGGATGATGTAGGGATAGTGAATCATGAAGTACAATGGATTAGCAAGGAGGAAGTAAGGATAGCTATGAAGAGGATGAAAAATGAAAAGGCTGTTGGTCCAAATGACATACCTGTGGAAGCATGGAGGTGTTTAGGTGAAATGGCAGTAGAGTTTCTAACCAGATTGTTTAATGAAATCTTGGAAAGTGAGAGGATGCCTGAGGAATGGAGAAAAAGTGTTTTGGTACCGATTTTTAAGAATAAGGGTGATGTGCAGAGCTGTAGTAACTACAGAGGGATTAAATTGATCAGTCACAGCATGAAGTTATGGGAAAGAGTATTGGAAGCTAGGTTAAGAAGGGACGTGATGATTAGTGATCAGCAGTATGGTTTCATGCCGGGAAAGAGCACTACAGATGCGATGTTTGCTCTGAGAGTTTTGATGGAGAAGTACAGAGAAGGTCAGAAGGAGTTGCATTGTGGTTTTGTAGACTTAGAGAAAGCATACGACAGGGTGCCTAGAGAAGAGTTGTGGTATTGTATGAGGAAGTCGGGAGTGTCAGAGAAGTATGTAAGAGTTGTACAGGATATGTACAAGGGTAGTGTGACAGCAGCGAGGTCTGCGGTAGGAGTGACAGATGCGTTTAAGGTGGAGGTGGGATTACATCATGGATCAGCTCTGAGCCCTTTCTTATTTGCAATGGTGATGGACAGGTTGACAGACGAGATCAGGCAGGACTCCCTGTGGACTATGATGTTTGCAGATGACATTCTGATCTGTAGTGACAGTAGGGAACAGGTGGAGGAGACCCTGGAGAGATGGAGATATGCTCTAGAGAGAAGATGAGTGAAGGTCAGCAGGGCTAAGACAGAATATATGTGTGTGAATGAGAGGGAGGATAGAGGAATGGTGAGGATGGAAGGAGTAGAGGTGGTGAAGGTGGATGAATTTAAATACTTGAGATCAATAGTTCAGAGTAATGGTGAGTGTGGAAGAGAGGTGAAGAAGAGGGTACAGGCAGGATGGAGTGGGTGGAGAAGAATATCAGGAGTGATTTGTGATTGGTTTTAATTCATTGGATAATTGTTATATTGATATTAGTATGTCTATATAAGATTTTAATTAGTTGTATTTGATGTCTGAAGAAGGATGGTGTCACAGCTGAAACCGCTCACCATTCATCAATTGGATCATTAAACTTTGGTTTTTGGTTATTCCACTGAGTCCGTTGGATTGCTATTGTACTGCTGGATATTATTCTTATCAGTTTGTGGATTTGTTTATATGTTATGATTTGCACTTGGTGTGATGAGGGTGGACAGGATTAGGAATAAGTATATTAGAGGGTCAGTCCAGGTTCGAAGGTTTGTAGAAAAAGCCAGAGAGGCAAGATTACGTTGGTTTGGACATGTGCTGAGGAGGGATGCTGAGTATATCGGGAAAAAGATGCTAAGGATGAAGCTACCAGGTAACAGGAAAAGAGGAAGGCCTAAGATAAGGCTTATGGATGTGGTGAGAGAGGACATGCAGGTGGTTGGTGTGACAGAGCATGATGCAGAGGACAGGAAGAAATGGAAACAGATGATCCGCTGTGGCGACCCCTAATGGGAACAGCCGAAAGAAGATGATTACCTAGTAGTATGTAGAGGCAACCATACAAAGTTTCTTATGTTTGTTAACATTAATCAGAGTATAAATGACTAACCCACTTTAGCTATCAGATCTAAGAGGCATTCTCTCTCTATCTCTCTCTGATACCCTCCCTACGGGAGGAATAAAGACACCTTGTTGAAGATTCCAGTAGTTTTTTTTCAGTAAAGCAGGTAGATGGAGGAGTGTTCTTGTTCTGATACATTACATTCAGCAGGTCAGTTATTTAAAGGGAGTTACAGACAATAATGGGAAGTTCCATGGAAGTTGATGCTGATTGGAGGAAAACCTTGGACATGGAAAAAACAAGGAGTCAATCCCAAAGCTTAGAGGTTAGTCTCTTATTTAAATATTTCAGAAAGACCTGTAAGAGTTTCCCTGCTCAGCAGCCTGCAGAACCTCATTCTTAGTTTAAAGGTTTTATTTTTAGTTTTGTTTTTAACAAAGCATGACAACACACTAATGAGCTAGAACTATAGAACTATATTTATTATACCATGATCCCCCCAAAACGTGCACGCTGATTGGCCAGCGTGCCCATTGTAAATCGAGTTATACTAATGGAAAAAGGTCCGGTCGCCCGGACTTTTTTCCATTAGTATAACTCGTTTTTTTTAAACACTGTCTCGCTATGTTAAATGGGTTTA
The DNA here is from genome assembly GCF_019279795.1 of Protopterus annectens. Lineage (NCBI taxonomy): Eukaryota > Metazoa > Chordata > Ceratodontiformes > Protopteridae > Protopterus > Protopterus annectens. Next base: position 811,467,249 of record NC_056728.1, on the reverse strand, counting down.
ACATAGCGAGACAGCTTTAAAATAAGCAAGGGAGATCTCCGTTGCTTATTTTAAAGCTGTCTCGCTATGTTAAACCCATTTAACATAGCGAGTTTAAAGCAACGGAGAAAGCAAGATCTCCGTTGCTTTTTAATCTCGCTATGTTAAATGAGTTTAACATAGCGAGACAGTTTAAAATAAGCAACGGAGATGTCCGTTGCTTATTTTAAAACTGTCTCGCTATGTTAAACTCATTTAACATAGCGAGACACTAAAAGCAACGGAGATCTTGCTTTCTCCGTTGCTTTTGCTCACAACTCTGATGTACTGCGCAGGCGTAGTACATCAGAACTGCTATGGATGCCAGACATCTGCGGAAGGGCAGTAAACAGGCATTATACTATGCCATTATTTAAGAAAAGTAATAGTTTCTTTTCTTAAATAATGTCATGTATAATAGCAATAACACGCCTGGTGTGGATAATGCTAAATTACCCACGGTTGGCTTTGTTTGGTCCCTCGGGCCGCCTCGGGACCAAACCACGCCAACCGTGGGTAAATTTAGCATTACCCACACCCAGGCGTGGGTTATTGCTATAAGAAAGCACTTTCACCTGAGCATTATCAGGTCCATATAATAGAGTGGTTTCCACTTTGACAATTGAAAATGCCTGCTTTTACAGGGCTATCACAAGATTTTAGTAGTTTGTTTTGTAACACATGTGAAATAAGAGGCTTTGTCTGCATCAGTAGAGATCATATTCCTTGGAGCCAAGTATGAAAGCTTTATTACATAACTTTTCCAGTCTGTAACATGTAATACGAGAGGCTGTGTCCACTTTTATGGGGATCATTATCTCCTGACATATAATATGAAAGGCTAATATTTACAGTGCCTTCTTATAAGTGGTTTGTATATATGATTAATGTGACTAGTCTCCGTTCTTCTTCTGCTTGAGAAATACAGCCTTTTTATATGCAGGGGAGGTAGTCACTTAAATCTACACTGGGTGATTTCCATTTTTGAACTGTACACGCATCCAGAGAATTAGTATACTGTAGAAAACAAGACATGGTGCTCATTTTTTAGTTCATAAATGGAACAAGTAGCAAAACACAAGCCTCTTAACTTCTCTTAAGGACTCCTCTTGAACCTCTTATAAGAACAGATCCAAAAACAAATGAAACAGAGTCCAAACTGGCCGTAATCTTTTATTATAAAACATAAGCACATTCAGGTTAAAAAAACCTTCATCAGACAAACTTCACATAACCATGTCAGTCTTTAAATACTAAAACAATTTTAAAAACAACCATTATACTTGTCATGCCTTTTCTTTAGGGCTGGTTTTAAATGTACAATACTATTTAACCCAGGTGGGTTATCAGCAGCCAGTTGTATGAGCCATCTTAATTCTGCATACTCTGTATCATTATCAATGTATAGAAAGTGACTGGTTGTTTTGTTTTTGTTTTGTTTGTTTTTGGATGGAACAAGTATGAAGAAAACAGTAAAAAAGTGAGTAAAGTCTGAGACCTCAGAACCTTTTGTATGGGCTTACTGTGCCCATGGTATAAATATCCAGCAAGTGGTGAACTGCAGAGTATACAGATACTTTTAATAAACATAAGACTCTCAGATTTTCTTTGAGCATAGACAAATTGTGCCTATGATGTACAGAACATAGCAGTGAGGAGTGATGCCCTGGAACAACAATTTTGATTGTACTGCAGATTATAGAAAGTTTGTTAAATGCAGACCCAGTGGCTACAGAATCTATACCTGGTTTCTGTAGGGTAGCTGCAGTGAGAGTTGGAATGCTTTTTGTCCCAAAGCATGGTTTTACAGCACTCCATTCTGAGATTTTTACTGTCAAGCTTCTTCCTGAGTCTAAGAGTTACTGAGGGCTTGTCTGTTGATTCTTCCTCTCTCCAGGTTCCAGGTGGTAACATTAGTGCAAAAGAGGGCTAAATAGCTAGATAAAGTGCACCAATCTCCTGAGAAGAGGGGGGTGGTTCCATGGGGCCCAGGGTGGGGTTAGATGATGTAAGAGCCTAATGTAATCAGTATAGGAGTGGGCTGTAATCAAACTGAGAGGCTAGAATTTGGCCACCTTTTCTCACTTTTAGCACCAAAGTCCCAAAATCAGTAGTAGAAAACAAAAACATGTTTCAAATAACTGAAATTTGCTGTTTACATTTGTGCACATCATGAGGTAAAAAAAACACTTTCAAATCCATGCCAGTTACTTATAGACTTGTACACATGTAGAGATCATACATACACCCAAAAAAAAAAATAAATAAATATATATATATATATATATATATATATATATATATATATATAAAATGCGGCTTGTTTTCCACGTCACTAGTTCATCAGATAAACCATGCTAAAGCTGATGCTGTGATGTACAAATGTAATTACTTGACTGACCTTTTTCATATTCACAGCAAAATTGGGCTTAATTACCATTTTATGTTTAAATCCTGGGTTAGGTGTTTTAGCTGTATGATTTATGATTTAGTTTTCTGAGTGTAAGCACACTTTTAAATGCTTGAGTCTAGGCTAGAGTGGTGAGGGGCATCAAGCCTGATCTGCCAGCTCATCTCCATTTTTTCAAAGATCACATTTTTGTGTCCTTCAAGTGGACCCATAATGAGCTTGTCCATGATGTGGTAGTGGAAACCTCCATGGTTTGGGAATTGTGGCAGTGCTTTGCTAGTTAGTTTCTGAAGATCTGGAGTCTGATGTCAGTCATGCAGTGTGTTACCCTGATTTTAAATTTATTCATAGTTTCCCTATGTAAAGCCAACAGCAGTCTAATGGCACAGTATATTACAAATGCAGTGTTGCAATTACCAGGGCGAGTGCTGTTGATTTTTCTCCTGAGTCCTGGACAAAATAAGTAGTCCTTGTTGCTCATGTATTTACAGTAAGTGCAAAGGGGGGTGGGGGAATTAGGTGTAAATTCCTCTGTTGTCTTCCTCTGGTCTGAATTTTGCACTCTACCCAGTCCCTAGTGTTCCTGGCTCTCTTAAATATGAAACAAGAATGAGGTCTTAGAAGCTTTTCCTGTTGTTTATTGTCTGTAATTATTACCCAGAAATGCTTTTCATTAACACGGATGTACATTCTATTGATATATGCTGTGTACAACATCACCTCCTGTAAACTTCTGGATAACCCCTTCCCCAATAAATCATTTAACATGAATGCATGATGAGGTGTATGGAAACTGCAGTGTTTTCATGTGGCAAACACTGTTAAATATCAATGTTTCAGGATAATGTCATTATCTCAAGGTTAAAATCTATATATGTTATCTATCACTGAAATAACAATAGAACAGTTGTGATGAAACTTAATAAGGCCATGCATCTGAGAACGTAAAATCCCCTAACAAAAATGCCTATGCCATCAGTAAACTTCTAACACAAGCTGCATGTAATTCCTGAATAGTAGTAAAAACCAACACATATAACTAAAACCACTTGTGCATGCAGTAATATGTGTTGGTTTTTACTACTATTTGGGAATTGCATCCAGCTTGTGTTATTACAAACCAGGATCTTGTCAGGTCACACACATACATGGTTAACCCCTCAATCTCTATGTGTGTATTTATATATAATTCATGACTATTTCTGAGAAGCACTTCTTCTGTGACAAAGATGTAAAATCGCCACTGTGGAAGACAATATTTTGTCACTTATTCATAGGTTTGAATCCCATATTGTAAAAATCAGTTTTATCACTATATAAAGCCAAAGCAAAAATGTGTCAAGTCATGAAATGTATGCCCCCAGTACGTCTGCAAAGTAAAATCACCTAACAGTTATAGCACCAAACAACCCTCAAACTATTGCCAACTGTCATATTAATCTTTCCATTAAAAAAAAAAAGCTTTTGTCTCTGTTTGGCACTGTTGCTTTATGCTTAACATCGATCAAATACAGTTGGCATCATCGTTCTTATTTGTGCACTATCAGTAGACACGATAACTGGTATTGGGGGGGCAATCATTATTAGCTACTGTTATTCTCTCTGGTTAGACATGTCTGGTGGTAGAAGGGAAGGTGCCCAATTTATGGTGCAGAGGTGGGATGTTGAGGAGTCCAGAATCTTTTCTGGATTCCTTGTAAAGTGCCACAGCAGAAGGCTTTTGCAGCAGGAGTATACTGGCTCTCAGTACAAGTCTGGGGCTTGGAATAGTCTGGCCAAGGCAGTATCCAGTGCAACTGGCATTCCATGTACTGAAGAACAGTGTAGGTGTCACTTTAAAGACCTAGAAAGGGGTAAGAGCAATACATTGAACCACTGGATGGATGACTTACAAACTAGTAACATTCTACAGTTGTGTATCACTAGTAAAGAGAATTTATAGTAGATAGAAAGCTGCATGTAGGTAAGACTGGTATGCGTAATGCTCCTCTGTTCTCTTCTCTTCATTCCACAGCTAATGCAGAGATTACTGCAAATATAGAAGCCCATGTTGTGCATCTAGAGAGACTGAAATAAGCAAGGGGTATGTATGCAGCACAAGAGAAGTATTATTGTAAGTTTTATATTTAAAAAATCCTTTTCTATATAGTTGTAACAAGGTAAGCATGCATATTCTAACTGTAAAAGTAAGCATGTATGCTTCAGTCTGTAGCACAAACCAACTGTAGGATTCAAGGGAAAGACTGTAGTCAGATGTTGTGGGTTTAAATACCACAAGTAATGAGTATAAAACAGTACGATCCTTTAAAAAATATTACATAAGTCAATTTGTACACAAGTGGCATAGATGCCCTGCTGTTAAGTAAATCTGTATGATTGGACCAAGCATCTGTGATCTGCACATTGCAAAGCTACTTTGAGCAATCCTTTTAGTTTGTAGTTGTTAAGAAGTGCACTTAAATGTAAAAGTCCTGATAAGATACTTTTCTTATTGTGATAATGCATTGTATGTCACATATGATGGCACTAATCGTCTCTCTTTTTTTTTCTCTGATACCCCAGTCCTTATTTCTTTTTTTCTATGTGTTGTCAAAATGTTTGCATGCCATCTATCTCTGACAAATCACAAAATGCTTTACAGCACAGGGAAGTAGGCCAAACCCAGTGGCTTCTCCTGCCCCACTCCACCAGCTCAGGCACTGATGCTCAGCACATCTGGGACCCAACCGGGCAGTACTGCCTCTGCTGTCCCTGCACTACTTGCCTTCTCAAGTAGCACTGTCCTGGAAGCTGGTGCTGTGGTTCCATCTGAGAGTATTGGCAGAAGTGGGGATTTTATCATCTGCCAGTTGATGCCAAGGTTGGTGCATGATGTCATGAACAGCAACACTGGTGCATTCCTATGCCCGACGGAGAGGCTGGTCTCCCTTATGGTTCATAGATGAAGATGTTAGGCACTCCAACAGCCAGCGGAGTAAGCAGACAGCGATGACAGTCCTGCAGTTGAGGACTAGATTCTCACTGTTCCCATGTTTGCTGGACATAGGTATCTGTTGTTCCATCCCTTGGGTCTATATTATAACATCAAAATCTTAAAACTTCGAATGTTATAATATCGAACCCTATGCACCAATTGCTGAAAATAGCAAAGCTGCAGAATATGGAATACTTTCCTAGGGAAAGTATTCGGTGGGCTGTTTCTGCAGCTTCGTTATTTCCTTGACTGTGGAGCAAAGGTTACGGACCGGGTTAAGGTAAGTGTGTAAACAGATCAGGTTAAGGTGAGTGTGTCATAGTTATGGACCTTAGGGTTAGGGTGCAGGTAAGGTGAGTGTGCAATTGGAACCTTAGGGTTAGGGAGGGGGTAAGGTGAGTGTGTGATAGGGACCTTAGGGTTAGGGAGTGGGTAAGGTGAGTGTCTGATAGGGACCTTAGGTTTAGGGAGCGGGTAAAGTGAGTGTGCGATAGGGACTTTAGGGTTAGGGAGCAGGTAAGGTGAGTGTGCGATAGTTAGGGACCTTAGGGTTAGGGAGCGGGTAAGGTGAGTATGCGGTAGTTACAGACCTTAGGGTTAGGGTTGGGGTAAGGTAAGTGAATAGCTAATAGTGTATGTATGGTTTAGTGTAGGGTTTTGTGAATGCTTGTGTTGTACATATGTTTGTCGGAACAGCAAATTTTTTACTTGGGGAAAAAATTTGCTATTCTGAGTATTCGATGTTATAGTCTTTCGATCAAAATGGTTCGATATTACAACATTCGAAGTTTTAAGACTTTAATGTTATAATATAGACCCCCATCCCTTACCCCAATCATGGTGTCCCTCAACCTTGTGCTTCCCTTACTGTCTCTATGTCTTGTCTTGTTAGTCTTGTTTGTTTGCATCTATTTACTCATCTACCTTCCTTACCTGACCCAGAAATACATATGCCCCTTACCCAACATTCCTCTTTTACTAAAGCACAGCAAAAAAACAAAAAAGGGCATCTGTCCCACAAAAAAAGAAATATCATCCTATACATAACTCTCCACTTTGCACACGTGTCTCCTTGACACACCTGATTTGGTTCAGTTGGCTATACAACATGATTCCATTGTTGCCACCCCTCTTTGCCAAGGTGACAGTCCAAATTCAGCTAATATTCTATACACATTTTCATTTTACACTGAAGAAATGGATAGCTATGGTTCTTTCCTACCGCCTTCCTGCACATTCCTATATTGCTTTCCCTTTGTTCTTCCCCCTGCTTGCCCCTCCCCATTTCACCACTTTCCTATCTACCTCATTTTAACACTTTTAATCTGGTCAAAAAATGGAATCACACAAAATACACATACGTAAACAAAAACAAAGAAACCCTTCACTTTTTGGCCTCTGTGTTTGCACAGAGTTTGACATGTTTTTAGGTGATGTTCCAAAGACTAAATTATCACCGTAACAGCTATCAATAAATGCAATCTGACAGTCATGCTGCTCAATGCCAGAAGTCTAAATCTCAAGATACACTTACTCGAAGCACTCCGCAAAATGGAAAACAGTGACATTTTGCTGTAACAGAAATCTGGTTAAAAGCAGCAGAAAGCACCCCTGCACTACCAGGCTATAACTCTTTCCACACCTTTAGGCCCCAGAACATGGACTGAAGCTCCAAAGGTGGTGGTGTCTCCATATTCATAAAGGATATGTACACTTCCAGAGTAGTAGCTCAGCATGACACATCTGAGATACTTCAGATACAACTAACATTGGGTAAGACAACAATTCAGATCATAGCCTGATATAGGTCCCCGCTATGTCCCAAGACTCTCACTCCATGTTCCTAAGCACCCTGGAAATTATTAGAGTCCAACCCAACACTCTCATACTAGGAGACTTCAAATAAAACTCCATTAACTGGGAAAACTACTCATGCACCAATACACTGGCCCAACGGTTCCTGGAATTCATCAATTCCAATGCCCTGGACCAGCTCATTCTTACCCCCACCAGAGGAAGCAACATCCTTGACCTGGTTATTACTAACATGGGCAACCATTGATCTACACCAATAGTCAATTCTTACCTAGTTAGATCCGACCACAAACTAATCACCATTGAAATCCACATCTCACCCACACCCCCTGCAAAGTTAACTACCATGAAAAACTTCTCCAAAGTTGACTTTGGGCTCCTAAAATCAGATATGGCTAACTTCATGACACCCATGTCAATGGAAAATAGATGCATGAGTACCAAATCATACACCAATGCACTGTACGAACACATACACAATTGCATGGAACTAGCTATACCCAACAGAACCAAGACACTCTCCTCCCAAAAAAGGAAGCCAATCTGGTGGCACCTGCCATTAATAAACTCTACAACAGAAGGAAGAAACTATTGCAGAAAAAGGTGAAGTCCCAAGACTGGAAAAACTCCCTTATTAGCCTCAACAAAAAGTTGAGATCCCTCATCAAATCCTCTAAAGCCAGTTATGAAGGCGGAATTGCAGCAGACATTAAAAACAACCACAAAGCCTTTTATAGTTATATCAAGAATCGCCATGGCAATACCCAGGTTTGCTCTGCATTACTGCATGATAGTACCTCTTATACAGAGGCAACAGATATTGCCAACATACTGGCTGACAGATTCAGTGCCAACTTTACCCCTCTCACCCCCCCCAGGACCAATCACAATACCGAAGGAATGCCAGGCACTCAGCATTACTGCAGCACAGGTCAAAGCTGCATTGTCCAATGCCAAGAATACAGCTTCCATGGAACCCATCAATATACCTGGATGTGCTCTACATGAACTACAAAGTGAACTGGCACCGCAATGTGTGTCCTGTCAATCACAGCCTCACCTCAGGCTTTGTCCCTACTGAATGGGTCATTGCTATAGTCATCCCTCTCCATAAAGGGGGAGTAACTACACACCCTGGGAATTATCACCCCATTAGCCTAACGAGTCTGATATGTAAGGCTGTGGAGTGCATCATCATGGACCAACTTAACAAGGATAGAGCAAATCTCCAAACTCTAGATCCCAAGCAATTTGGTTTTGTGAAAGGTAGATCATACCACCTCAATCTGGTTGACTTCTTTGAGTCAGTCACTAGAGCTGTGGATGAGGGCAAGGCAGTTCATACAACCTACCTCGATCTGCCCAAGGCCTTTGATACCATTCCCTACTCAGGAATTATTGATTAACTCACCAAACTAGGCATTAACCTCTATATCACTAGGTGGGTTGCAAATTGGCTCACATATAAAACCCACAATGTGAAAGTAGTGGACTCCAAGTCAGACTGCTGACCAGTCATGAGTGGAGTCCCACAAGCATTGGTCCTGTGTCCTCCCCTATTTGGCACCTACTCCTCAGAAGTCCGGGCCAACACGGAGGGACTCTGTCTGACCAAGTTCACAGATGACTGTAAGCTGGGAGCCATTCTTAACTCCCCAAGTGATGTAGACAGCCTACAGAAAGACCTCACTGAGACCAATGACTAGTGTCAAAACCATGGCCTTAAGCTTAATGCCAAAAAATGTGCCATCATTCCCTTTGGGAAAAACTCAGTTCCCACTAATTATCTTATTGATGGGACCCCACTGAACACTGAAGATGTTATAAGAGATCTGGTGACACTGGTTGACAGCAGCCTCTCCTTCGACCACAGCATTACCACTGTGGTCAATAAGTCCTTCTATGTGGCACATTTCATTACTAAGGGTTTTGCATCCAGAAAGAAAGAGGTCATCATCTCTCTCAACTCTTCCCTCATTAGGCCAATCATCGAGTATAATGCCCCATTTGTCATGTACCTCACTAGACACATGCAACAGCTGGAAAGGTCAGAAAAGTACCTCACAAAAAGGTTCCTAGGCCTTAAACACATGTCTTACATGGACAGATTAAAAAAACTCCAGCTATTCTCTATCTCATATCATCTACTAAGAGGCGATCTCTGCTTGACTTACAAAGCCATGTCTGAACCAGCTCTGTTAGAAATGCTACATCTAAAGAAATCCCAATCCCTCCACACCACATGCTCCAGAGACCTCAACCTCATTACCACAATCAACAGAACATGCTGGAGGTACAGGTTCATAACCCAGAGACTGCCCATGCTCTGGAGTAGACTTCACATACATGTCAAGCAGAGCACCTCCTGGCCCTCTTCAAAAGAAATCTTGATGAGTGGATGAGAAATAAAAAGAACACCCTGGGGATTACTGCAGTTGCTCTACTTGATAGAGGCACTGGAAACTAACATCGGGAGACATGACGCCATGGCACTTCTATGGGCTATGCTTGTAAAGGCTCCAGGGCCATTAACCTAGTACACACCTATGAACCTATGAACTGCTCTTCAGTGGTTCAGTTACCTCTGTGTAATACTGCTTAAACATGCTGCTCTAAGGTAACATGCATTGAATGTAAAGTAAAGAATTATTTAATTGCATTGTAAGTACTTATTTACAATTATTACATACACCTGAATTCAAACCCTCTGTCATCTAATCTCCAAAAGAAATGGGTGAATGCATTTACACTTGTTGCCACAGAGTCAGCTAAACAGCAGGTGTGTTTCATGCACTCAATACTGAGAACTCTCATCACTTTAGTAGTGAGGTTTGCGTTTGCTCACCGCTTAACTATGCACAAACAGAGAAATTAGTAGAAATTAGGGCTGTACTGGATAGGGGGTTAACAGTATTCGGCTGAATATGAATAGTTGTACCAACTATTCGGCCGAATATGAATATGAATACGAATAGTTGTTTTAGTCAAGTCATGAGGTAAACTAAGCACTAATATGAAGCATTAAACAAAATAGTTAAACAGCAAGACAAGTTTTGCAAACTGTTCTGTGCTGTGTTCTACTGTCTGTGCACTATGACAAGGGCTAAAAGTAAGAAATTGTTATTGTACATAATCATATACATACATTTAACTCACCAAAAATACACAATGGAGCCATGACCAAATAGCTGTCAAAGCTTTTTGCTGATGTTAACAAGTAGCTGTCAAAGTTTTTTACTGATGTTACCAAATAGCTGTCAAACTTTTTACTGATGTACATTTAACTCAGGAATACTGCATTAGCTTTCAAAAACACCAATTGTTCCATGCTGTCAGCATTAAGACAGTCTCTTGTTTTACTGAAGGTATCACCAGCCACACTAAAAATATATTCACTTGGCACACTTGTAGGTGGTGCAGAAAGGTAGCACTTAACCATTTAACACAATGTTGGAAATCTGGACATGTTTATTTTCCACCAATTCAGTGCATCTCAGAATACAGGTCTCTGTCAGAAAATTGCTCAGTTTTGTTTCTATGGGGACAGACTTAGTCATAGATTAATACTAAGCTAACTGCTCTTGCGAGTCCTTTTAAGCCTAGCCAATCATCCCTTGTGAGACTCAAACCCTGCACCTTGGGCTGGCAAGGCAAATACCTTGACCATTAGGCAAACAAGCAGAAAGATACCAAACCCAATACAGGGTTTGACGATAAACAAAAGTCAGAAATTCAGACCACTGCACACGGACCAGGCAGAATAACAGTAGACAAATCCTTTATTAGAAACTAAAAAGTTTCTAATAAAGGATTTGTCTACTGTTATTCTGCCTGGTCCGTGTGCAGTGGTCTGAATTTCCAACCTTGACCATTAGGCCACCCATCACTGATCAATTCCCAAACAGGCTGCAACTGATCCCAAGATGACCAAAAGTCTTCTGCTGATGTCTTTTTCTTTTTTGTTGGTGGTTGTTCATTCACTTCCGTCACTTCAGAAACAACTTCAGATGACTGATTTGTAGGCTGAATTGACATTGGCTGACACAGTAACATTTTTATTTTATTATTTTATTTACTTACTGACATTTGTTAACCGGATTTGTCCAACTGGGCTTGTGGCCCATTTTCAGTGGAGACCCAAGTAGAAAAGCTCCAGTAGTACATTTTTAAACAAGTACAATTTTAAACAATATAGACATAATAGCAGTTATAGCAAAAAGATTCACATATGTTGGGTTACATGCATAAAGTTAAAGTTGCATTAAAAAGAAGCTAAGTAACAATTTTACATTGATATAGTTCAATAGGTCAACAATAACATTTTTTTGTTTGTATAAAATTATGCTTTACTCCATAACATATCGCCTACTCTGAGGTGATCTCTGCCTAACATATAAAGTTATGTCAAACCCAGAGCTGTTGGACCTAAATAAATCCCAATTCCTCCGAGCTACACGCTCTAGGGACCTACACCTTGTCACCACAATAAACAGAACATGCTGAATGGATAGATTCCTGTCCCAGAGACTTCCTATATTCTGGAACAAGCTACCCATCTATGTCAAGCAAAGTTCTTCATTAGCACTCTTCAAGAAAAATCTTGATGAGTGGATGGGAAATAGGAAATACACCCCGGGGATCACTTCTGTGTCTCTGCTGGACAGTGGCACAGGAAAATAACTTTGTTGGGTGGCATAAGTTCCACAACATGTATTTAAATTCAGGGTAATCCAAATAGTAAATGAAAACAAGAGAGAAAAAGATCCCATTGGTACCCTTGAGCTGTGTGAACTAAAGTGGATCTTGAAATTAAGAGCCCATATAGAACCAGGTCTTAATTCTATTGTTAATATTAGACCAGCTCTTTTAGGGCAACTTTAGACAATGAATGTTATGACTCTGTACACTGGATTTCTTATAAATTACATTTTTAATGTTTATATACTTTACATTTGTCATATTAATATTTTTATTAATTTTATATATGCTTTTCATTTTATAGTATATATATCTATTATCACTAATCTCATTACAACTAATGACTACGTATATTAATGAAATAAATAAATAATCAAATAGATAAGTAAGTTTATCATGGCTACATTGCTATTGATGTTGATTAAATACCATTTTTAATAAATTAATTAAATTAATTATACTTGATTTAGATATATTAAATGAATTGTTTAGAATAATTTCCTCTGGACACTTCATGATATACATTTACTCCATGTATATATTTTGTTTCATTTATATTATTTGTATACACATATTTATTTCTACATATATAATTATCTGTCGATATTGCTAATATTTTTGTAGGCATATGAACTTTTACATTTATGCTATCAGATCCTGGGAAGTAAACATTAAATGCATAAAATAAAGCCCCTTCTGTACGATTGGGAAGCAAGTTTTAAAAATGTTTTAAGTATTGTTAAACCGACAGGCATATTAGGTGAAGTTAAGCAGTGTTACTGAAACATACTGCTGGTTTTACTTCATTGTTTCTCTCTGTTTAGAAAGAAAAAAAAATTTCTATGGCATGAAATGTCATTTCCCTTTTAAATGTTTAAATTCATATAGATTAATTAGGACCTTAATGGAATGATTGATGAAGTTTTTTGTATATAAATGCTGTTTTTTAATTGTTTAATTGTAACCTGATGAAGCACACCGGGATGGTGTGTGAAAGCGCTTGTTCTTCCAATTAAACTGTGGATTTTACATCGTGGTGGTTCCTTGCAGTATTTCTTTCTGGGTGGCATAAGTTATGGAACATTGCTGGCTAGGCTTACATAGGCCCTTGGGCCGATAGCCTAGTACCTACCTATGAACCTATGCAAATGCATAGTAGACACTTTGGAGAGAGAGGTGTAAGGAGGTACTAAGTATGGCCCTTTTAAGGGTACATAAAGGGAAGGAAGACTAGGTAGGGTCATGGAAAGGGCAGATTCTGGAATTGAAAAAATAAGCTTTTAGTTCATTTTTAACGTATGAGGTGTGAGAGATTAAATGTAAGTCAAGGGGATGTCTGTTCAAGCATGGACAAGGGAGTGTTTGTAGAGTAGTTTGCCTACTGACCTTTTTGGGTGGTAGATATCAAGTAATTGTTGGTTAGAAGTATGGAGGGTCTGGGATGGGATGTAGATGGAGACTAAGGAAGATAGAGATGGACAGAAGGAGGGTTTATAAAGAATATAGTGTAGCATATGAAACTGATAAGATAGCAGAAATTGGGGAAGTTCATGCCATTGAAGAGAGTTTAAAGAAATGCAGTGGTGTGAGTTGTATGGGGAGTTAATAATGAATCTGGCTATTTTATGGTAAGTCTGTTAGAGTTTGTTTATAGTGAAGGCCTGGATATTGGTAAGAACTGGGGCGGCATATAAGAGGGAGGGGAGGAGGAGTGCCTGGCCCAGGGTAAGTCTAGATTCAGGGGTTAGGAATTTTTTGTTCTGATATGGCTGACCTAGTTTCTGGTTTGTTTTTTTTTTATACATTGGAGTATGTGGAGGTTGAACTTTAATTTGTCATCGATAATGACCCCTAGGAGTTTTGTGTGGGTGTCAGGTTGGATAGTTGTATTGTTAGAAGATGTAATAAAAAATGAGGTTTTGTGATGAGAAAGATAATGGGGAAGGAAAAGTAGGAGTTTGGTCTTTTTGGTGATTTAGGATCAATAGGTTGTGAGAGAGCCATTGTTCAGTGGATAGTAGGGCCTGTTTGGTCAGGGAGTGTAGCTCAGGAATGTTATTTGAGATGGATATAAGTGTGGAGTCGTCGGCATACTGAATAAGGGAGGATTCTTTGCATGAGGTGTAAAGATCATTGGTGAAGATGTTAAACAACAGGGGTCCCAAGATGGAGCCTTGGGGAACACCAGTGGAGATGGGAAGGAATGTTGAGGAGGATGAGAGCCATTTGAAAGATTGTTCCCTGCCAGATTGGTAACTATTAAACCAGGCAAGTGCAGAGGGGGATAGGTGGAGATTTGTGAGTTTGGATAGTAGTAGGGAATGAGAGACTATATCGAAGGCTTTGGAGAGATCTAGGAAGAGACAGGAAATTAGTTTATTGCTGTCTAGAGCCTCTGCAATGATATGAGTGAAGGAGAGGAGGGCAGTGGTGGTGCTGTGGTGAGGACGAAATCCATGTTGGGTAGGGGTAAGTAAGTGGTGTGTGAGGAGGTGATTGAGAAGCTATGAGTGAATACATTTTTCTAATATCTTGGAGAGGGGGGACAGAATGGCAATGGGTTGGTAGTTTGAGAGGTCAGTGGAGTTTCCACCTTTATGAAGAGGGATAGTGAAGAAAGATTTCCAAAGGTTGGGGACAGTTGATTCCAGAATAGATTGATTAATTAGTATAGATATAGGATAGGCAATTGATTCAGCAGCAAGTTTGAGGAATGTAGGAGATAGATTGTCAGTGGAAGGAGAGCAAGGTTTTAGCTTGAGTAGTAGCGATTTGATGTAAGTAATGGGAACTAGCTAAAAAAAACAAAGTTGTGTTAGTGGGAATTGGAGGGGTGGGTGTCGAAGTAGAGTTTGGCTTAGAGATTACCAGATTTTGGATGGAAGAGATAAAGTGTTTATGCAGGAGGGTAGCTGTTTCCTGAGAGGAAGAGTTAGGGTATGGGGAGGGATTAAAGGGCTTTCCAGGATAGAAAATGTTGTTGAAAGTTGACTAAAATTTTCGAGAATTGGATTTGTTGTTAAGCTGAGCAGAGCTATAGTATAACTTTTTGTCATTAGTTGTATGTTTTTTGCAAGGTTCCTCAGTTGCCTGTATTTTTGAAGAAAAAGTGGTTGTTTAGTTTTAGTCCAGGTTTTCCAAGCACAATCTCTTTGTTTCATAAGGGACCTAGTCTCTTTGGAGAGCCAGGGAGCATGGTTTGATTTTACTCTGATGTTCCTAGAGGGAGCTAAGGAGTTTAGAGTATTCATGAAGATGCTATTGAAAGTGCTTACAGCATTGTTTAGCAGGAGGTGTTTCAGGATGGACCAATCTATGTTGTGGAGAGTGGAGTTAAATTGGGATGAATTGAAAGTCGATAGTTTTCGACAGTCTTTGATAAGTAACTTTGCAGTAACAATGTCTGTTTTGGCTTTTACCTCCTGCATAGGTGTCAAGAAATGCAGCTTGAAGCATGGATCCAAGCTGTCCTAAACTGAGTAAATGCCATTTTCATACAAGTCAGAAAATCTCCTTGTTAAGGATGCTATCAGTTCACTGATTGTCTTTTTGATTCCATTATCAGCTACGTCTTTCTGCAGATTCAACAAGACAGCCTGAACAGTTGGTAGGATCATTGAAAAACAAGAATTGTTGCAGATTATTTCATGCATTAGTTGTTCAAATGGCCTAATAATTGCAACAATTCTTGCTGTTAAAGCCCACTGGTTTGTTGTCAGTGACAGCGCCTTGCTGGATTTGTCATCACATTCAGCAATGTACACAGACACAGCTCTCTTTTGCTCCAACAACCGATCCAACATCTGATACATTCAATTCCCCTGGTGACAACGTCCTGATGAAGCTGATGTTTTGGTACACTGAGTTCTTCTTGCTTGGCATGAAGGCATGAGGTAGCACTTGAAGAGTGTCAAAAATGTCCCACAATCTTCCGTGACAATGTTATCAAGTCAGCAACGGATAGCTTTGTCAAAATTGCATCAGTCAGTGCCAGCTGCAGAGTGTGGGCAAAACAACTGACAGTGGGCAAATCTGCATCCCGTAACGCTTTGACTATGTTGGTACCTCCATCACATAAAAATAAAAACCTTGTGTACAGGAACGTGAGGGCTTGTAAAACTCAACACTGCTTGTTCGCAAAGTCACAAAAATACTGCATTCCTCTGCAGACACCAGCAAGTAGTACTAAGCAGCAATGGCAAATAAAAAGCAAAACCAGAAAGCAGTCCACAACGTCCAAAACGATAAAAAAACCTGCTTTATTGCATGCAGTAGTAAGCGCTTTCACCAGAATGGCTTCCTCAGACTGTAGCAGCATACACATCACACAGTCATTAAATAGCTTCAACAATTAACAACAGGGTGTTGTTCAAACCAATTAATTAAACAATAAAATATTCATGAAGCTTCTACTATAAAAACATCCATTATAAAACATAGATAAAACAACAGTTAAAAACAAGCAAAAGTGACTGTTCAAAAAATAATAAAATATATATTATTTTGTATTTAATTTTATTTATTCACAGCTTTACCTAACTTCCTTCTTTTCAAAAAAGGTTGTAGACTAACTTTATCATTCAACCCAGGGGTTGAATCAGCTCTGCATCTTATAATCCATCTGAGTTCCATCTCAAGTGTATAAGCTTCCACATCCCCACCCCTCATAGTGTCATGAATAATCTGTAAGACAAAAAAGGTAAAGGAATGTGTAGTCCCTGCCTGTATCTGATGTTTCGCTAGTGCATTAGTGATATCACCTGTTCTCATTTTATAAAGATGTTCCCTAATTCTCAACCTCAACTGCCTATTGGTTTTGCCAATATAAAACGCTTGGCAGGCAGTGTAACTAGCGAGATAAATCACATTTACTGACCTACAATTAGTCCCTGTGGAAAAAGAAAAGATTTGTCCAGTGACAGGCTGTTCAAATATATTACTATTGTTAATAAAACTACACTGATTACAACTACCACATGCAACCGTATTAAAATTCGACGTCATGTACCTCACACCTTCCTTATGACACAAGATACTTTTCAAGTTCATCTTATTTTTGTATGTGTATCTAGGTCTTATTCCTACTAATTTAGAAACATCTTCATCTACAGTGAGCACATCCCAATATTTTTCTATAATATATTTTATATTGGTTACATCACTAGTATAATAAATAGGTACATTCACTGTAACATTTGCCTTATGTGCCTGTCCTTGAGTAACTAACTCCTCGGCCTTAAAATTACTAGAGAAATAAGGGCAGGCTCTAGTTCCTCTCAGACTATATGTGTCAGTCAAAGCCCTGTTTATTTCCGCATCCTTATAAGACCTCTTCAAAAACATGGTTCTTAAATTCTCAGCTTCAACCATAAAGCCACTATCAGAGGGATTCAGTCGGGACACCCTCATGGTCTGCCCCTTTACAACATTTTCAAATACATGTAGTGGATGCATGCTTGTTCTATGGAGCAGAGTATTTTTATAACACATTTTCCTATGTACCGATGTATTAACTAGTCCATTGTCTAATCTAATAACATCTACATCCAAAAAGAAATATAACTCCTTGAATAACTCATGGTAAATTTAAGATAACTAGTAGTGCTATCTATAAAGCTCTTGAACTGTAGTAACTGTTCCTCATTACCATCCCAAATTAAAAGGGGTCATCCACGAACCTCTAATAAAAAGGGACATATTGCTTAAATTCAGAACTGGGGAGCAATACAGCATTCTCCCATTCAGCCATGACAACGTTGGCGTAGCTATTGGCACATGACGTGCCCATAGCTACGCCATCATTCTGGATAAATAACTCTTTTGCAAAAACAAACACGTTGTTATCCAAAATAATTTCCAGGAACAGAGCTATTAACTCAATCAAACTATTGTCCATGGTCGTGTATTTCTTCAAATAATCTTGTACACTTTCAACTCCACTACCATTAGGGATCATAGTAAATAAACTGACTACATCCAAAGTAACCAAGAAATATTCTTTCCTTTCATCAAATTTAGTCATGCATTCATACAAACTAACTAAAAACTGTTTGCTATCTTTTAAGATATTAACATTAGCTTCAACTACTGGTCTAAGATGTCATTCAACGAACAATGAGAAAGGTTGTGTTAACCACCCCTGTCCTGACACTATCGGTCTCATCGGGGGATTATGTAGGTTTTTATGAACCTTCGGGAGGCCTTTCAAAACAGGTATAAGTGGATTATTAACCCTCAGAAACCTGAAAAGGTCCTTATCTATAACACCACTTTTATACAGGTCATCTATCGTGTCATATACCCGGAATACTTTATTCCTCACTTCATCCATGTTCAATTTGGAATAAAATCTAGTATCACTCAGGAAATCATACACACTCTTATAATAATCTTCTGTACTCATCACTACGATGGGACCCCCCTTGTCAGCAGGAGTTATTACTATAGAATCATCTCTCTTCAAATCACACATAGCTTGTCTCTGTTTGTATGTCAAATTATTCTTCTTCCTCTTATTCTTAACATTGTGACTACTATAGTATATATGTAAATCTTGTTCAACTAATTTAGTATATGTCTCTAAAACAGGGTTCAAAATAGGTACATACGTACTCACTGGTTTAAACCCAGTCCTAGTACTACCTATATTAGGACTGCTCTCACACATACCATAATCAAGTTTCAATTGGACATTCCTGGTAAACATTTTGACATCAATCACTGTGTCTATAATATCACTAAACTTACTGGGTATGAAAGTTAGACCCTTATTGAGTACATATTCCTCCTCTCTACTTAACATCCTGCTGGATAAGTTAATCACAATCGATTCTCCTTCGTAGCCCACATTTTCTTTATAGTTGGGCCAACATGTTCTGCTTCCACTACTTTTCTTTTCTGGCAACCTCTGCTCATAGAGCGTGTTCTCCCCCTGAAACGAGGAGACTGTATTGGGAAAGGGATATCTCTTAGATTAATGTTATCATTCCCTTCTTTGTTAATACTATTGTTAGTAGTTTTCTTCCTAACGACTAAATCATCAGCTCTCACTGATAGAGTACTCTGATTAGTTGTCTCAACATTAGAGGAAACCAGAATATCAGAGTGTGTATTCCTATTCACAGTAACTACAGATGGATACAAATTCACATTATTAATTATTAATAGCTCTGTTCCTGGAAATTATTTTGGATAACAACATGTTTGTTTTTGCAAAAGAGTTATTTATCCAGAATGATGGCGTAGCTATGGGCACGTCATGTGCCAATAGCTACGCCAACGTTGTCATGGCTGAATGGGAGAATGCTGTATTGCTCCCCAGTTCTGAATTTAAGCAATATGTCCCTTTTTATAAGAGGTTCGTGGATGACCTCTTTTTAATTTGGGATGGTAATGAGGAACAGTTACTACAGTTCAAGAGCTTTATAGATAGCACTACTAGTTATCTTAAATTTACCATGAGTTATTCAAGGAGTTATATTTCTTTTTTGGATGTAGATGTTATTAGATTAGACAATGGACTAGTTAATACATCGGTACATAGGAAAATGTGTTATAAAAATACTCTGCTCCATAGAACAAGCATGCATCCACTATATGTATTTGAAAATGTTGTAAAGGGGCAGACCATGAGGGTGTCCCGACTGAATCCCTCTGATAGTGGCTTTATGGTTGAAGCTGAGAATTTAAGAACCATGTTTTTGAAGAGGTCTTATAAGGATGCGGAAATAAACAGGGCTTTGACTGACACATATAGTCTGAGAGGAACTAGAGCCTGCCCTTATTTCTCTAGTAATTTTAAGGCCGAGGAGTTAGTTACTCAAGGACAGGCACATAAGGCGAATGTTACAGTGAATGTACCTATTTATTATACTAGTGATGTAACCAATATAAAATATATTATAGAAAAATATTGGGATGTGCTCACTGTAGATGAAGATGTTTCTAAATTAGTAGGAATAAGACCTAGATACACATACAAAAATAAGATGAACTTGAAAACTATCTTGTGTCATAAGGAAGGTGTGAGGTACATGACGTCGAATTTTAATACGGTTGCATGTGGTAGTTGTAATCAGTGTAGTTTTATTAACAATAGTAATATATTTGAACAGCCTGTCACTGGACAAATGGGTCAGTAAATGTGATTTATCTCGCTAGTTGCACTGCCTGCCAAGCGTTTTATATTGGCAAAACCAATAGGCAGTTGAGGTTGAGAATTAGGGAACATCTTTATAAAATGAGAACAGGTGATATCACTAATGCACTAGCGAAACATCAGATACAGGCAGGGACTACACATTCCTTTACCTTTTTTGTCTTACAGATTATTCATGACACTATGAGGGGTGGGGATGTGGAAACTTATACACTTGAGATGGAACTCAGATGGATTATAAGATGCAGAGCTGATTCAACATCTGAGTTGAATGATAAAGTTAGTCTACAACCTTTTTTGAAAAGAAGGAAGTTAGGTAAAGCTGTGAATAAATAAAATTAAATACAAAATAATATATATTTTATTATTTTTTTAACAGTCACTTTTGCTTGTTTTTAACTGTTGTTTTATCTATCTTTTATAATGGATGTTTTTATAGTAGAAGCTTCATGAATATTTTATTGTTTAATTAATTGGTTTGAACAACACCCTGTTGTTAATTGTTGAAGCTATTTAATGACTGTGTGATGTGTATGCTGCTACAGTCTGAGGAAGCCATTCTGGTGAAAGTGCTTACTACTGCATGCAATAAAGAAGGTTTTTTATCGTTTTGGACATTGTGGACTGCTTTCTGGTTTTGCTTTTTATTTGCCATTGCTGCTTAGTACTACTTGCTGGTGTCTGCAGAGGAATGCAGTATTTTTGTGACTTTGCGAACAAGCAGTGTTGAGTTTTACAAGCCCTCACGTTCCTGTACACAAGGTTTTTATTTTTATGCTACGTGTTTTAACAGGAATGTGGTCTCTCTGTGCTTGCCTTTTATTCTTGATTTGGTTTACCTCCATCACATAAGACCAAGTGGATGAGTTCTTTGTCAATATTACAGCGATTCATCATATCAAGTAGAGCATTAGCTAGTCGAGACCCAGTGTGCTGTCCATCAAATTTTTGACAATGAAGGATGGCAGATCTGTGTGCAAATGTATCATCAAGCCAAAGTGCAGTTAATTGTCTGTTCTGTCCATGTGTCTGTGGTTAGACAGAGAAATCGTGCTTCACTGATAGCAGTCTGGACATGGCCCCGCACTGTGTTGTACATCTCTGGTATGATTTTTTCAGTGAGGTATTTGCGGCTTGGTAGCATGTATCGAGGCTCAAGTACACCAATCAATTTTTAAAGCCTCTATCATCAACAATTGAGTATGGCTGGATGTTGATGGCAATCATTTTTGCGATGGCATGATGTATTTTGTTCACCTCAGGACTATGAGTGGACCATGTTTTTTTCTTGCCAATCATGTCACTCAGTGTTTGCTAAACCTTGACAGTCTGCTGAGTGTCAGATGTCCCACTTGCTGTTGCTGCTTTCTTCTTGTTAATGACTTATTTGTATTTCTCAGGATGCTTATAGGACAAATAATTATTTACTGGAGATGTTGTATATGACTTTGCTGATCCACCTCCGTGAGAGATGACTGCTTTGCACAACTGGCGCATTGCTTTCATTTCATCACATATCTTGAAATAATTCCCAGTTGGACTTTGCTTATCCATTAGTGAACTACCCAAGTGTAAACTTCACTTAAGTTACAGCTATAATACGATTATACAAAAATAAGCTACAAGGTAACACAGTGTCAATAATAGACTGATGACTGTCCTGTACCTCAATAAGCTCACTGGTGCAACCATGGCCTAGCATGCATAGACATAAAAGATCTAACATGATGCCAGCCACCTCCCTTCAATACATTCCACCACAGCTCTTTTTATTACACAGCATCCCATTGATTCCATGTTAAGGTAGGACAAATCTTACTGGTACAGCGTTATGGAATATGGACAGCCCACCATTTGACACAGACCATGCTGCTGCTAGAGCTACAGACTGGTTGTGCCAGTGAGCTTACTCATGTACTGGACTGTATATACAGATATACGCGGACACTTGACCACTATTTGTATTCGGTCTGAGTGACACTATTCAGCCGAATACGAATAGACTATTCAGCCTGCTATTCAAAACCAAAGCGAATGCGAAGTGAATATTCTGTACAACCCTAGTAGAAATATATATCTCACATGTACAAACCCTTTGCCATCAATCGTACAAACCAGCTGCTCAGAGATGCTCTATGGGAAGTGCACAATACCATGTATTACTTTTGTTTATTGTCAATTTAGTCTTCATCCCATGAAAGCACATGTCAAAACACAAAAAAGGGAAGGCACTTTTAAAGAAAAGAACACATGTTTACACAGCATCATCTGTTACCTCCCTACATGCACTGCAAACTTGGTCTCTCAGTACTTGCTCACAAATATATCAACTACACTACAGAAATAAATGATAATTGTTTTCTAATATACCATACACATCTTTATAATGACAATACACATTCAGATTTTTCAATAGTTGTAGTAATGTGGACAGCTGTTTGCATATAGTTTGTAAATCTGTCTCTTAAAGGATACGTACACATTGGAAACACAGCAGCACATGCTATACTGCATAATCATCTGTCTGGTAACATGCAGGACTTTAATATTTTGGCAGTTGTACATGGCTAACTATCCATTTCATACGAGCATCTCAGAATCTTCTGTCAAATATCCAGTGCTGATGTCATCCACTATAAATTGTCCAGCAGCTTTGTAAAAGTCAGACTTGTGCTGTGGCACTTGCATAAATGACTAAGTTCTCTAGTCCATGTACTTAAAGAAGTAGGAGCTATAATCTCACTGCAGTCACATGGTGTGTGTGTGTGTGTGTGTGTGTCTGTGTGTGTGTGTGTGTGTGTGTGTGTGTGTGTGTGTGTGTGTGTGTGTGTGTGCGTGTGTGCGTGTGTGCGTGTGTGTGTGTGTGTGTGTGTGTGTGCACTTGCTTGATATGTGAAACAATGCTATTACCATCTTTGTCTCACTAGACACTACTGATGACATGACTTATAAAGTGAAGTCTGGCAGTCTCCAAGTCAGACTTCTGCTGTGGTGCTTGTGTTAAAGACAGAGGTCTCTAGTCAGTTTATTTAGACCGGTGGGCATTCTATTCTCACTGCAATCAACTGGTGTGTGTTTGTGCACTTGCTTAACATTAGAGAGAGCATTTTACACCACCATGTGAAATGCTGCTATTACCATCTCCTCATTAGACACTGCTGATGTCACCACTTATAAAGTGTAATCTGACACTCTCCAAGCCAGACTTATGCTGTGATATTAGTATAATATAGACAGTAGCAACACACACCAAATATTGCAGTCACAGCCATGAGGACACATGATATGAAACAAAAACATGGGAGGATTTGTTAGAATATGAAAACAAATGCATTATGCAAACAAATGCACAGCACAATGATAATGTACACATCACACCACTATGAGCAGACCAAGTGGTATGTGACCTGTGTACTGAGGTAGATGATATGTGGAATGTCCACTAGCATGTGCCCACAGTGCTGACTACTCCCTTGTATGTAACACAACTCCTAAATATGTGCAGTACATCCACATCAAAGGCCATAATACTTCCATAGCTCACAGCCTTCATTTCAGCAATAACTGAGTAACTTGCACCATTTTTCATGTACCTCCCTACACATGTTGCAGGGATGTGTAACTCAAGTGTACCACCTTTGCCACAGTGAGCTCTCACACACCTTATTAGCCATACCTAGGTCTTCTTTTTGTTGCATAAACATTACTGTCTGTGTGGAGCCCCCATCAAGGTGTTTTACCAGATTCATGTAGGATACCTGTTTTGGTGATGCACACAGTACATACATAGTAGTTTGACAACATTGATAGCATGGGTTATATTAATGACAATGTGGATTATGCCATATATATGCCATGCACATCTGTCAGCTAGACTGGATTGATCATAATGTCACATGCAGGTATAGCAGTGCCCCTCCTAACTCCTTCAGCAGATTTTATAGTGTTAGGATGGTTTGTTTGATTACCCTAGTATATTGCTGACATCTCATAATAGTTGTACAAGTGTGTTTGTGCAGAACTATCAATGATCACTCACAATCATGTATGTTATGTCATAGACATGGGATTACTGGTGGTATTACCTGATATTGTCCATGATTGTGTGTGCTGCTGTTTTCTGTTGTCCTTGAGCTTGTAACTATGTGTCCCACTTGGTAAACACCTGTGCTGACACTGCAGTCATATTCAGACAACGCATTTTGTGCAGCCTCACAATATATGCCTAATCCCCATTGGATGTAACATCCCTGATACATGTCCTCTCCATTATTCATGTCAGGATGCTTATATCACAGATGCAACTTTTCCATTCTTATGTCACCTTCTGTGACTGACACATAATATACATTTTCACTGTGCAGTCTGTACTGTATCATGTCAATATGTCATTAGTTTTCCTGCTATAACTCTCTTCATTTATGTGTCCTCATCTGCTGTACATTACGATGTTTCACCTGCCCTCTTTCTCTGTGTTCATTTCTACAATTCATCTGTGTGTCGCTATTCAATACACACACTTTCCCTGACTGTTTATTTTAAACGGCAGCCCATGTAACATTATAGATCATTTACACAACTTTTGTTCAGAAAGCCTGAAATGGGATTTCAATATACTCTGCACTGTATACACTGTTGTGTAATGTGTGTGGATCGTATACATTGCTAAATTATTAATCCTGGAAACCACTGTAGCATTCTACGCAATCCTGCAGATCTCATTTGCCCATAGGTAAACTGGTCTACATGTCTGCTGCTGTCCATGTTGCTTTACAACATTTCCTGGCTGGCAACACTGTTGCTAGCCATGAAACCAGGCTTGTTTACTTTTAAATGTGGTGCATGGCAGGAATATGTAATTAGCACTGCTGCTCACCCTGCAAACATGTAAACTCAGTGTAGGATTTGTGTAAAGCCTACACGGAGTTTATTGAATCTCCAGTATCAATCATACTGTAACAGGAAATGCATTAAAATAAATTCTATTAAATATATTTCTTTTTACTGATTTATCTATACCTTTTTGGCCAATTTAGTCTCACTAGACAAGCAGCCTCTTTCAGAAGGGACCCAAGGTGAAATTTTACTGGTGTGCTGGGAAACTTCCTCTGTTCTTTTCTGTAATTATGAAGGGATGGTTTACATCCAGTATAACTTCCATCCAAAGAATGGCACATTCAGCAGTGCAGCACCTCCTGAATGGTGCAATGTAGTGTTAGTAGAAAAAAAAATCCAAGCCCCTGGTATAGGAACAGAACTCACCATCTTCTGATTTCCCAGCACCAAAGTTGGGTGTGTTACTTAATAAGCCACTAACAATGACTCTATCAAAAGCTCTCTGAGCAAATTTTGCATAGAAAACTGCATCAGAGACATTAGATATCCTATCAGAGTCCTTAAAGTACAGTAAAATAACCTGAAGGATATGATTTATCTAAGTCATGTTATTCATGTGAATAAATCCATACTGATTAGAATGGAAATGTCAGTAGTAATAATAAAAAGGCTGAATTAAATTAGGAGCTATATATCAGCATCTATCAGTCTATTCCTTAAAAATTCTGACGGAAGGGTATCTGGGCCTGGGATCTTCTTATTAGGTAATGTCATAAACATGTGCACCATAAACATTGTATTCATTTATTCATTCTTTTATTTACATGTACTTTATCCTTCTTCGCAAGTTTGTATCTTAACAACCAGCACTCATCCTGTCTTTTAGTCTGACTGCTAGACTGTTAACTTTCATTGCTTTTTTAAGTTTTTCTCTTCTTTGGTCTGTCTGTCTGTACTCAGATTCCACACAATGTATGTTTTATCTAATATAGACTTTTGTCTCTACCTTTTCATTTCACCCTGTCTAAGCAGCTGACATTCTGGGATTTCCATATCTCAGTTCTTTTGATCATTTGATTTCTATCACACTTGCAGTGTTTGTTACTCATGCTTAAATTCCAGTCTAAGGATTCCCAATTACCTTTCTTTAACTTCTAACATTAATCAGCAGGACCATCCATCCCTTGCTGACAGAATACTGTCTGCCATAATTTACCACACTATTTTTCACCCTGGTTATTCATTTTTAAGAACATTTTTATTAATTTAACATATTTACACTGTTCAACATTTTTAACATATAATTTCGCCACATCACATTCATTATTTTTACATCCATATCTAACGACTGTATCTTCTGATGCCTCTTATAATTATTTAGTCTTCCTATTTTTGCTTTCTTTTCTTTACCTGAGTCCCCCTACTGCCTTTCTTTTCTCCACATTTATCATTCTACTCCTGTCACTTTCTACTTTAGTCTTAAGGTATGGTCATCCTGACATACATTTGTATTCTGATTTTATCAAGTCTTTTCTATCCACTGAAATGTAAAGTCCCTTAGTAACATAAAGAACCTATCTATTTAAGGCCTCCATCAAGCCACCAAGTTGTTCAAATCTCTAGCCATTAGTACTTTCTTTGAGGCAAGCATTGAAGTGATGGCTCTCATCCTACTTTTCTGTGATAGAACTTGCTCCTGAAGCGCCTGTAAAAGTATCACTGCACACGCTAGCTCTGTTCAGGTCTAAATAATTTCCCATGAACCTTTCTGGGCCTCCTCTTTAGTTCTGTCCTCCAAGTCATTGTTGCTCATGTATACTTATTATAACTGATATACACCGCCTACCATCCACAAAAAAGTGTCTTACCTTCCTGGCTTGTCCTGACTATTCTCAGTCCCAGGACAGTTCTCACTGTCATTCATATCTGCTTTCTCACGAGACATTACTTGCAATGATTCTTCACTTACTAGCTTTCCTGCCTCCATACCTCTCAACTGTACAGATTTTAACAGAATGTCCACATTTTGGCCTCATATTTTTGGTCTCCTTTTTTATAAAATTGTGTTTTTTTGGCAAATTAGTGGTAAATCATTAAAGACTAAAGTTAGAAAATAATGACAGCCATTTTAGTTTCAGACTTCATATCTTTCAGAAAATTCATGCTACTACAAAACCTGTTATTCAACTCTATAAGTTTTTAAGAGCATTATTTAAAAATAGCTCCTATTTTTGCCCTTTGTCCCACTTAATTTATGGCTTTGTCCAGATTTCTTGCTCTAAGAGGCTAAGAGGTATGTACCTGACAATTGTCACTTACCATCCCTGCTGCAGTCCTTTGTGGTCTACCTGTGTTATCTCTCCTACCCACTGCTTCTAACCTCTTCTTTTTGCCTGCACCACTTCTGATGTTCTAATTTTTTCCATCAAAACTCATCCTTTCTAAGGTACCTAAAAGTGTAATATTAGTTTTGCCTTACTGATCCTCTTTCCCTTGTCTAATACTACATACTGTTCCTTCTTTGCGTCCTTACTTCCTTCATCAGTCTCTTTTTTTTACATATATATTATTCCTTCTTATCCTTTCCTTTCTGCTTCTAGCATATTTGTTATCTCTTGGCCCCTTCTGCGTACATCATCCATCATTCTGTCTTCAGTATTGAGATGTTTATCAGAAATGTCATTCTTTAATCTTCCTGATCTTATGGTATAAAATATTTAATGTATCACATTCCAGAACCCAACATATTCCATATATATAAAATACCAAAACATTATGGCGTAATAAATTGGGCAGCTATTGTCAGGATGCTTATATTTTTCTTTAAGCACATCCTTTGATTGTCATCAACTGAATTATGTACATGCTATGTATTTCATCATGTTCCAAGACAGTAAGAAATGTTATTGTAAAACCTTTCCTTAGCTCCAGTTAAGCTAGAAAAATGAAACCACCCACTGTGTGCACTAATAAAAATAAGCAATGACCACCCCACATTACTAGCTATACTTTAACTCACCCCATAAAGTACAAATATGACATCAATTTAACAAAATATGTGTTAAACATTGTAAAATTAAAATAACAATTAATTGCAAAATCTTAAAATACATTGCCTTCAAATAGGGAACCATCCTAAGCAAACACCAAAATATCCAGACATAATCCTCACAGCAATAATTTAAGAATACCAAAATCTTACCTGACAACATGAGAAGACTAAAAGACATCTCGGAACAAGAGTAGAAAGCTGACCATGAGACAGCCCATTTATAAATTTCTACTGAAACATTGTAAAGCAATATTCACTGCATGCCTTTTATATAAAATTTAAGATAATTTGAAGGAACCCATGTATGGGATAAATCATTTAGGAGCTGCCTCTGTCCATTAGTAGTACAGGAGGGAGTCAATTAAATTTTCTGTATCCCATCTACAGATCTAAGCTGTGCTTGAAAATGGGCAGGAATGAACTTGGTTTTATATGGGTGGGGAGTCTGTTCCACAGCAGCAGTATCCTCTGCGAAATATACCTGTCCCTCCAAACTGTTCTGTTGATGTTGCGGAAGAGGTTTCGGTCCCTAATCTGAGTATTTCTGATGCCATTTGACTTACTGATGTGCAGTAAATCCATCTGTAATTGGTTGGTGGATGCTTTGTATGCCGACACAGGCCACCTCTTAGCAGTCTGTAGGGTACCAAGTACAGTGACAGGGCTTTGAGTC
This sequence comes from Protopterus annectens, assembly GCF_019279795.1. Classification (NCBI taxonomy): domain Eukaryota; kingdom Metazoa; phylum Chordata; order Ceratodontiformes; family Protopteridae; genus Protopterus; species Protopterus annectens. The sequence goes on along the minus strand of NC_056728.1, from coordinate 811,438,615 downwards.
GGTCCATGTAGGACATGTCATTTAAGTCTTGTTTTCTTTTAATAAGTAATCTCTGTGGGTGTTCCAGTTACTGCAGGTATATAGAAAGATACATGCCAAATGGGGCATTATATTTAATGATTTCCCTAATGAAGGCTAAGCAAAGGGGACAATGACATCCCTAGATCTAAACACAATCCATTTATTTAAAAGCTGTCCAATATAGAAGGACTTTCTTATGACAAAAGATACATGTTGGTCAAAATGTAAGTCACTGACCAACTAAGTTCCAGCTCCCAAACAACTGGGTCATTGGATGTACTGTAATGCATTTTTAGCATTTAGTTTCAGACCATGATTTTGACACTAGTTATTTATTTGAGATAAACCTTCCTACAGGATGACTAAGTCATTTGGGGATTCAATGACTGCTTGTAACTTGCAGTAACCTGCAAACTTAGTCAGCCAGAGCCCTTTGGTATTGGCTTTTACTTCAGAAAAGTAGATGCCAAATAGGAGATGTCCCAGCGCTGAACCCAGGTGGTGGTGGTGGTGGGGGGGGGGGGGCTCCACTGGTGACTAGTCTCTTTGTGGAGGTAACTTCCCCTATTTTTTATCTGCATCCTATCTGTGAGTTAGTTGGCAATACAGAGCATCACATAGGGGTTATTCCCAGTTTATTTAGCTTTTCTACTATGCCTGAGTGTGAAATTGTGTCAAAAGATTTGGCCAGGTTAAGGTATGTGATGTGTAGTGTTTTGCTGTCATCCATTGCTTTGGTCACCTTTAACAAAATCCACCAGGCTGAGTAAGCATGACCTTCCCTTAACAAACCCAAAATGAGATGGGTCCAGTCTTTGGAAGTTTTCTATATCCTGATCAATTAATCCACTGATAAGTCTTTCCATGGCTTTGCATATGATACTGATCATACTTATGGATCTGTATTTGCCTGGGGCTGTTGAAGATCCTCCCTCATGCAGGGGAATGACTGTAGCTGTTCTCCATTCATTTAATACAAAACCTATACGGTGGCAGTGATTGAACAATGTTGTTAGGGGTGTGGCTAAATCATTGCTTAAGTTATTTAAGATACATCCAGGGATATTGACAAGACCTATTGATGCAGTATTTTTAACTTTTGATAGCACTTTTGGGACTTAGTCTAGTGTGATAGCTGGTAGGCCAGCTATAGATTCAGCCTCAGTGTAGATAACATCATTCATGGTCAGCTCAGTGTATAGCTGTGTTGTGCTTTTGAGATTACAAACATAACTAAAAGATGCCTTGTGATCATCCTTGGCTTGGTTAGCTATTTTACCTTCAAACTTGGTTTTGTTGGATTTTATTAAGCTCCTGAGTTGTTAGCTTATTTCTGTGACAAGGGCTCTAACATTCTGGGAATTTCTCTTACTTTTGGTCAAAGTTCTTTTCCTTTTATTAAAAAGCTTGTTGATATTATGGTTTTACCATGTGGGAGTCTTTCTGGGGTTTGCCCTGCACTTGTAACTATGGGGTACAGTTGCATCTATGCAGCTGTCTACATGCTGGTATGATGTGGTGGTGTACATTTCTGCAAATTCAGTTGAGTTAACTGAGTTGGTGGGGGGGGGGTTCAAGCATGACAATGAATCACTTATGAGTAGGTAGTTTGTCTTAGAGGCATTTCTAAAGGTACCTTTGGTGGAAAGGATCGTTGGTTTCAGTTTTATTTCAAGGAGTCTGCTTTATGGTCATACCTAACAAGTGACAAAGATACACAAGGGGTGGTACAAGATGCTCGCATATTAATAAGGACAAGATCCAAGATGTTATTCTCTATAGTGGGTACTCTGTCTAATTGTCCCAGGGCATTTGTACTGATAAAGTTCAGGAATCATTTTGCCTGTGCCCTGGTGGTGGTGTAGGTTTCCCAGTCTACAGTTAAATGGTTTAGGTCACCCAGCAAAATTGTATTGAGTTTAATACTGAGTGACACTAGTTCTTATAGATAGGCATTGTGGCTTTCATTTGTAATACAGGGAGTTCTATAGCTAGCTAATATATGATATACAACCTTTCTGATGGTCATTTGGATATGAAAAAGCTCTACTGCATCATGCTGCTTTACCAGCCTTGATGTGTCTCTTCCAAATGTAGGTTGATACAACTCCACCATTTTCCCCTTCTTTAGTTGGTCTAAACACGTGGAAGGCATTATAGCCCTGCACAGCTCGAGTGCTCTCGGCTATTTTAAACCATGTCTCAGAAACTACACAGACAACCATCTCTTTCAGGATGAGAAGGGCTTGTAGGGAGTGAAGTTTTTTGTTCAGGCTCTTAGAATTGACCAGTAACACCTTCATATTTTCATTTGATTGTTTCATTATGTTGTTAGGTGTATGACATTGTCATTTTCTCAAAAAGGCACTATGTAGGTCGACAATGTCTTTGTCAATAATTGAAACCATACAGGAGGCAAATGCAGGTCATTTAAATGTGTCAATCTAAATTCATCAATGTTTGAAGAAGTCCTAGAATCTTAAGGAGTAAATCTAATAAACCTTTGTATATTTGAAATAAAAATATGTGATTTGTACTGATTTCTTGTGCTATTTTTGAGTGTTGTTCTCTGTTAGCAAATCTATCTGTCTATCTGTCTATCTATCTATCTATCTATCTATCTATCTATCTATCTATCTATCTATCTATCTATCTAATCTATCTAGCTATCTCTGTGTGTATATGTATGTGTGTAAATGTATATGAGTGTGTGTGTGTGTGTGTGTGTGTGTGTGTGTGTGTGTGTGTGTGTGTGTGTGTGTGTGTGTGTGTGTGTGTGTGTTCTAGTGGACTTGTCCTGAGTGAGGAGGATATGCAGTTTACACACACACACACACACACGTATGTGTGTGTGTGTGTGTGTGTGTGTGTGTGTGTGTGTGTGTGTGTGTGTGTGTGTGTATATATATATATATATATATATATATATATATATATAGAGAGAGAGAGAGAGAGAGACATATATTTTTATATATATATATATATATATATATATATATATATATATATATATATATGGGTCCATATGAGTACATCGACAAGTGAGAAGTTCGACATCCACTTCTCTGACACGAAAACACCGACACATGAAATAAGCGAAACTGCAAATCACCGACATTCCCTTCTCCGACAAACAAGGACTAAGTAATACAATGATCGTAACACATGCATAACACTGCCACACTTACTAAAACATGGTAGGCATGATTAGCGAAATTCAAACCTGTTGCAGAAATGTACATTCACTAACATGTACTAGTTGTCAGCAAACCGAGTGGCAGTGTACAATCTAAGTACTCGCGATACTGAGTGCGCTATGTACTCTATAACGCGAGTAATTACATTGTACACTGCCTCTCAAGTTGCTAACAGCATGGAGATGTTCATTCAATGCACATTTCTTTAACAGCTGTTAAGTTCGCTAATCATGCCTACCATGTTTTAGTAAGTGTGGCAGTGTTATGCATGTGTTACGATCATTGTATTACTTAGTCCTTGTTTGTCGGAGAAGGGAATGTCGGTGATTTGCAGTTTTGCTTATTTCATGTGTCGGTGTTTTCGTGTCGGAGAAGTGGATGTCGATCTTCTCACTTGTCGATGTACTCATATGGACCCATATATATATATATATATATATATATATATATATATATAAATCCACTACAATAATGACTACAACTGCTTCTAGCATATATAATATAAAGGCAGAAATTAAACAGAAAATTAAAAATCATTTCACTTGAAAAACTTTAGAAATGATCTGAGTTTAACTGCTGAGATGTTGAAAGAAATGACTTCCCCTAGAATTCATAGATACCTTGCATAGTATGCAAAGCTATGCAAGTGGCCTTGACTATCTACAGGGGATTCCTGATTTTTAGTTAACTAAATGCTCAGGAGCATAACCCTGACAAACTAATCAGGAAGGGATTTCAGAGAAATATGAGTCACATTTGTTACTAGTGAGAGAAGGAGCTAAGAATAACTGATTCTAGCTACATTGCACCTGTGTTTGTAAGCACCTGGAGCCATGGAGTTGTACTTTCAAACTGTCTCTATTACCAGCTTAGTTGAAATGGTCATCTTGAGACAATGTAGAAATTAACTTATTTTTACTGACAACCACCTACTACTTAAACAAAGTGACAAAGTGTGTAAGTGACATGGTTATTTAATGCTGTTTATGGAAAATCTCTTACATAATGACACTACAAATAGCAAGCAGGTTGTTGGTACCACACACCACCACCATACACTGATCCTATCACACATAGATTAGTCCAAACACAATAGACTTACATATGGTGAGGCTGTTAAACATAACCTTCATATACCACAGAGGCTTCCTCAATGTAACCTAGGAAACAAAGTCAGCAACCTCAAAAGAACAACACAAGCAGCTCCCACCTTGAAAACATACATCTAAAATTCACAGTGTCTCAATTCAAAAGCCTATAAGACAAACCTGTGCACAGTTCTACATGCTAGTTATGGGTGACTCCATAGTGAGACACACTGATGCATGACTCACCAGACAGGCAAGGACAGGGTCACAGCCAGTTGCCTATCAGTTACCAGATTCACCACATCACACAGGCACTAAAGTCATTAGTCCACAAGTACACATATGACAGAGTCATAGTACAAGTGTGTCTAAATGACTTGAGATGTATCTCTCTGGGCTGTATGAAGAGACACATAATGGAGCTCTTAGAATTGTATTCAAGGCAGGTATAAACTCAGCCTTGAGCAGTATTTTGGCATCACCAAAACTGATACCACAATGTGAGTAAAATATTATTAACTATACCAAGTGGCTTAGCTTCTGGAGTCATTCAAAAGGAGTCCAGTATACATCAGCCTGACAGGAGATGGTAGACCATATTAAACTGTTTTGCCATGGATGGCCTGCTGCTATTCCCTAAGGTTTTTTGGCAATTTCAGTCCTCAAGAGCTTCCAAAATAACAAAACAGAAAATAATTCAGATAACATAAAGGTATTGCTGCTCCATGCTATGAGCCTTTAAAAAATATCCGACCCCCTACAAGCACACCTCACCCTGGAAAACATCTGTACGTTCATCATCATGGAGACCTGGTTCAAGACCATTGAGATCATCACATCGGTTCAAGATTTCAGTGCCTACCAAAAGCTCAATCCTACTGCACTAGATGAAGCATACCTCTCAACTGTACAGATTTTCACAGAATGTCCAGATTTTTGTCTCATATTTTTAGCCTGTTTCTCAAAGAACTGTGGTTTACTGGCAAATTATTGAGGGTTGAAGTTAGAAAATAATGATAGACATTTGAATTTCAGACTTCATAACCTTCAGAAAATTCACAATAATGCAAAACATGTTATTCTATCAACTGTCTGAGTTTGTAAGAGCAATATTTAAAAAATGCTCTATTTCTTTGCCTTTGTCCCCCTCATTCTTTATGGCTTTGTCCAGATTTCTTGCTCTAAGAGGTTGAGAGCTATGAGTTGAAGGCACTAAAGGCAGTGGTATCACCATATTTGTAAAATAAAACACTTCACCTCCAAACTAGTCAGACAAAATAATATCTGGAACTTCTAAACATCTAACTGACCATTAATAAGACCCCTTCTTACTCCATGGCTTATTACAGGACCCCCTCCATGTACCGCTCAGCCTGTAACTCCTATCTAACTATTATAGAATCCATATGCATTAAATTAAATAACATTCTCCTAATAAACATCAGCTATAACTCCATTAACTGGATGATGTACATATCCACTAGCATGTATGTCCAGAGATTTCTGGACTTCTTCAGTACAAATTTTATGGGCGAATTAGTCCACATCCCATCTAGGGGTGATAACATCTTTGATTTGGTCTTAACTAAAATGGAACAGCACTGGTCTCTACAACTGTAACTCCCTTGTTGGTCATAGCCATATCAGACCATAAATCAGTCACATTCATCATAAGACTGAAGCCAGAAGCATCCTCCAATACCTCAGTATTCAGAGACTATGTTAAAGCCAACTTACTAAAATTAAGTTATACCTGATTAAATTCAAAGGTCCCCTCCACCTTGATGACCCTACTACTTATGCAGAATCCTTTAATGCCAAATTATCTGCATATATGACTAGCTGCATAGAGGCATCTTTTCCCCTACAAAGTAAAACTTAAAGCCACATTTAAAAATAAATACCCGTGGAAGAATCCCTATATAAACGAACTCTAAAATAAAAGAAACAAACTAATTGCATGTAAAACTAAATAACAATCAAGATGCAAAAAAAGCTCTTGCTAAACTTAATAGTCATCTCCAGGATTTCATCAAATCATACAAAGCTAGATATGAAGTAAAAATAGCCAACCAAATGAAGCACAACTACAAAGCCGTGTTTATCTGTGTTAGAAACAATTCTCAGTACTGCAGAGTTCTAGTGGTAAATTATATGACATTTTCAGACCCAGATGACATAGCCAATCTATTAGCAGATGATTAGCTCTACCATCACTACTCCTGTCTTACATTCCCAGATCTCATGCCCATATCTACACTCACCTCAAGGATTCCAAGTATGAGTCCTCGAGGCACTATCCAAGGCCAAGAACACTATATCTATGGAGACAGATGACACAACCGGCTGTTAACTGGCAAGCCTGAAACAGGATCTGTCAGACACACAACAAAGACTATTTAATCCCAGTCTCCAGATAAGGCTTTGTGCCAGAGGAATGGAGGACAACAACTGTCATCCCTTGTACAAATGTGGGGCATCAACAGACTCATGAAATCATAGACTCATAAGTCTGACCAGCCTTGTATATATAAGCCTATGGAAAGATCATTATACAATTAATAAATAAAGACATGGGTTACCTGCAAACTCTGGACCCAAGCAGGTTCAGATTGTCAAGCGCAGATTCTGCCTACTGAACCTGTTTTAAATGTTTTGAGAATATTATTGAAACAATATGTGAGAGGAAAATCAGTACGCACCAGATATTTAGACCTTCCAAAGTTGTTCAACACCATTCCATACTTGGATATTGTACATAAACTATCCCAACTAAATGTTAATTCCTATGTAACTCATTGGATAGCAAATTGGCTCACAAACAGAACTTGGGAAATAAGAAGTGGACTGCTTTATGTCCTCTAAAAGACCTGTCACTAGCACAGTACCCCATTGCCCAGTCCTTGGGTCACTCCTCTTTTGCATTTATCTCTCACAAGCCAAAGCTACTGGTAAAGGTTTACAGTGGACCAACTTTGCAAATTATGGCAAACTTGGTGCCATATTAAGCTCCACAGAAGACAGCAGCATCATCCAAGAGGATATTTCCCACACCAATAGCAGGTGGGAAAGCCATGGATTTAAACTAAATGTCAAGAAATGTGTAATAGTATCCTTTGACAAGCAAAAAGTCCCTTAACTATCACACTGACACCCCATACCTCTCAATTGTACAGATTTTTTCAGCATGTAGAGATTTTTGCCTCATATTTTTGTCCATTTTTCATAGAATTGTCGTTTTTTTTTTTGGCAAACTAGTGGCAAATCAGTAAAGACTGAAGTTAGAAAATTATGAAAGGCATTTGAGTTCCAGACTTCATATCCTTCAAAAAATTCACGCTACAGCAACACCTATTTTGGGTCTTTGTCCCACTTTTACGTTTGTCCAGATTTATTGCTCTAAGAGGTTGAGAGGTATGCCCCCTGTCTCCTCTCAAAAAATTGATCCAGTAGTTAGGAGTTTGAGAACCTATGCAGACAATGAACTATCTAATGATTGCCATGTATCCACTATTGCAAGAAAGTCCTTTTTCCTTTGTACAGCTTATTACTAAGGGTATGGCATTCAGGTCCAGGAATGCGATCATTCCTCTGTATTCTGCATTCATCAGGCTAAACACTGAGTATAAGGGCCACTTCAGTATGTAGCAGTCCAACCATTTGACACAACTTGAATGCCTACAATGTTTTCCTACTAATAAAATTAAGGGTCTAAATAAAAAAAAAATATGTGCAGCATCTCAATGCCTTGTCCCTCTTCTCAGTGCCGTACAAGCTACCAAGAGGTGATCTCTGCCTAGCATACAGATCTTCAGCAGTCCATATCCTGTCAAACATACTGTGCATTTGCAAGTCCAACGGGGGCATAAACATTGGCTTAAGTGATCTCAGTCTCTCTTTGCAACATAAATAGAACATGTCGGAGGGACAGATATGTATCACAGAGAATACTGCATCTTTGGAATCATGTTCCTCTCATCATAAAGCAAAGTGCATCTCTTACACTATTCAGCAGTAATCTAAAGGAATGGATAGGTAACTGCGAACTGACCTCTAGTTTAGTAACCTCATCCATCATGGATAGGGGCAACATGTAAATGTTCTGCTCATCTCTAGGCTAATCATACTTAAACTACAAAGGCTAACGACTTCAGGAAATGAATGGTTATGCTTTTAAAGATCCTTGCAGATGAATAGCCTAGTCAGGGCCCATGAACCTATGCATGTAGGCATGACCTTTGCAAAATAGGTCCTGATGCATCCTGGTTCATTGCCCTGCAGAATTATCACATGGTACTGCAATTTTTACATGCCTGAACTACAAACTATCTATGCAGAGTAGTGCACAGAAGATTTAACTAGACATGGCAATTTAGCTGCCTTTCAATGGAAAATCTGAACAGGAAAAAGCAGAATAGCTTTGTACTGCATGGACTGCTGATCTAGTTACATAGTACAATGTAAATGTGAGTGTGCATGTATGTGTGAGTGTGCCTCTGTGTATGTGTGTGTGTGTGTGTGTGTGTGTGTGTGTGTGTGTGTGTGTGTGTGTGTGTGTGTGCACGTGCGTGTGTGTGTGCATGTGTCTCTGTCTGTGTGTGTCTGTCTGTGTATCTAAGTGATAGTGCAAGTCTATCTGTCTTTTTGTGTGTTTCTGGGTGTGGGTGGGGGTGTGATTTGCATGCTTGTGTGTGTGTGTGTGTGTGTGTGTGTGTGTGTGTGTGTGTGTGTGTGTGTGTGTGTGTGTGTGTGTGTGTGTGTGTGTTTGTACTTGTGTCTTATGTTTTAGGTTCCTGAGCTACTTTTGCATGATGCTAGGGCATTCACCTGGTCAGCTTTAAACTTCAAATCTGAGAAATTAATAGTCATGCAAATTGTATTTTAATGTGATCCAATGTCTTGAATTTGTGCATATGTATGAATTTCACTAAATCAGAAAAATGCCAGTCGCCTGATCTGAGTAGGATGAGTTGTGCTTCATTGCACTATGACTATGAATTCCTGACATCATCTATAAATAAAGCTTTCAGACTACCTGATTTTTGAATAAATGATGCCTATTTATTTCATCTGAATATGTGTAACTCAGTTATCTTTGAAACACTTTACTGTCATATGTGAAAGCTGACAAAATAGCAGTATAACATGCAAATGCTATTCTCAGCTGTCCCTAGTTTTGAAGGACTGCCCTCAATTTTCCTCTGTTAAATATTCATTTTACATATGCTGAAGGCACTACTTATTGAACAAATGATCTGTAAAATCATACTTTTAAGCCAAAACACATGCTGATCCAATTATCTGCACTTGCCATGTTGCAGAGCTCTTTATATCTTTTCCAGTCATCAAGCTGCTTTCAAAGTACACCATGATTTCCCTTCACATTTAAGTAGCGCTATCCATTTAAGCTTTGGCCGACAGAATGTTGTTGCTTTATTTTATATAAGAAGTAGAAACTAATAGGAAGGAGAAGTCAAAATGTCCCTGTAACAGTTATGTATACCATTAGTGACAACATTATCTATACTAGTCTAATCAATTCATACACTGTTTTGGTCAGAGTAGAGGCATAGTATAATAGAAAGGTTAAAAATACATGATTTATAGTGCATTGGACAGTTCATTAAGCATGCAATGGTGTTTGTGGTAAGATGTTATATGACACTTTCAATCAAGTTACCCAAATCAGACAAATGTACACCCACCCCAAATTTCTGTCTCTAGCATTACTGTATGTGATCGGCATTTTCAAAAATCTAGCTTCACTGCTAATGGTGTGGAAAGTAAAACAGATTAATTGATATTTATTTTCTTTATTTTGGAACTTTTGAGTGTGAAACTGCATTGAAAACAGCTCTGATCCTTACACTAAATTATCTAATTGTATTCTGTTTCAATAATTCACAAGAAATCTAGATCTATAAAAGTAGTTAAGTACCTTCTGTCCACCTTCCCTTATACAACACATCTGCATGTTGTCTTGATCGGTCTGTGATTCCTTCTCTCTATTTCTGAATCTCAACCCCTTTTTTTATCTCTCTTTCTCTCTGTGTATGAGAGCAGCACAGTGATGCAGCATGGTATTGTCATCTCACGGCAAGAGGTTTTCTGGTTTGATTCTCAACTGGGGTGCCTTCTGTGCAGAGTACGCATGTCCTCCCTGTGTTTGCATGGCTTTCCTCTGATTAATCAAGTTTCTTCACACATTACAAAGACATGCAGTAAGCGAATTAACAGTCTAAGTTGGCCATAGGTGGGAGTGTGTATGTGAATGTGTAGTGTGGCAGAAGAGCTGTGGCAGGGCTAGCCACCTAGCAGTGTGAATCTTGGCTGTAGATGATTATTAGTGTGTTGTGACACCCCAACTCCATGATCAAAAATGGGAAGAGAAGTTTTGGATGGATGGATGGATGGATGGATGGATGGATGGATGGATGGATGGATAGATATATATATATCTATATAAAATGAATGGCTAACATGCTAAATGATCAACTCAGAAAATATCAACCATTAAATGCCTCCCCTCCGCCACCTTGGTGGTGCAACTGCTCCTAACCTTAAAAGTCCTTAAAGTGTTACTACAACAGCACAAGGCAGCTCAAACACTCATCGTGTGCACAAATTTAAACACACACACACACACACACACACACACACACACACACACACACACACACACACACACACACACACACACACACACACAAAAACACACCTGAAATATTTCCCTTAACCTAACCCTGACACTAATCCTAAAACATACACACACATGCACGCAAACTCCCAGCCCACCCTCAAACCCACTTACCTTTGTCAATCAAACAGCCCTGTGCACAAAATGAAGTACAGTTCACTTCAGTCGAAAAAATTAGCGTTGACCAGGTGAACAGTGACTATGTATGTGTGTGTGTCTATGTATGTGTGTGTGTGTGTGTGTGTGTGTGTGTGTGTGTGTGTGTGTGTGTGTGTGTGTGTGTGTGTGTGTGTGTGTGTGCGCGCATGTATATATACATACATACAGATATATAATTATATATGGGTATAACTCAGAAGGTAAAATCCACATTTGGTAGAAAGGTTTTGGTGAGTATAAAAACGAGAGAATGCACAAATGAGTGAATGCTCATTTAAGTGAATCACATATACATTAATTTAGTTTAATATAGTGTAGGTAAGCAGGAATGAGATGGAAAATTAGTGTTTGAAAAAGTGGTGGTTTGGAAGATGTACAAGACTGCATTATGGCAGTTGTGAATTATGCAAGTGTTCACAGGATAGGGTTAGACTAAGGGTTAGGTAAGGGACAGATTAGTTTTTTAAAGGACAGATTCAGTGTTGTGCATATTTTATGTTGCTTGTGTTCTGTGTCCTTTTCTCTTGTGTAGTGGTACTGTTAAGGAAAGGATTTTTAGTACTGTGATGCGAAGAGTTAGGGTTATGGTCCGGAGAAGGACTTGGGTTATGGTTAGGGTTAGGTGCAGGGGAGAACTGAAGTACCTGGAACTGTACTTATACAAAATAGATTACAAAATTATATGGCGTAAGCTATGGAACCTTGCTGGCTTGGCTTACGTAGGCCCTTGGGCCGATAGCCTAGTACCTACCTATGAACCTATGTAACTATAAGAAATCATTTTGTTTGCATATGAGCAGCTTAGACAGTGACAGGACTTTTTCTACATTGTTAATTCGCAACAGTGCAAAACATAGGTGTTAAAATTTGTAATTCACTGTATTCATGGTCATTTTCCGCATGAACAGGCATAACAAGTTAAATAGCTGTTTTAGATGAAGAAAGAATAAGTATGACTGTCCAGTCTAAGAACCTAGGTATAGTTATTTTACTTTTAGCAGCTGACATTCTCAATTACAGAGCAAGTCATGTCATGGCGGATGGCAGGAAGGTCTTATTGCACATGTGAAAATTCTAAAAAAACAACCAGGAAAACAGAGGCAGCTCCTAAATGCTTTATCTCATGCACAGTTCCCATCAGATTATCTATGGTGTGATTCCAGTTATTTTCACTAGGGGAAATATATAATTATTGAGGATGGCATGGGTAATGCAAACCTAACACCAAATGGAATAGGTTAATTCATGCACCAAGAGGGAGAGTGATTAGGCTCAAAATGGCCCACACGGGCAGCTAGCCTAGTACTTATTTATGAACCTATGAGCCTATTAAAGGGCAATGATGAATCTTTATTTATAGTAAAGATGAAGAAACTGCTAAAGTTCTCACACTTTTTAAAGACAAAGTGTGAATGTTTTACCATTTCTTTTTGCTTTAGTTATGGCCTCATCATGTAAAGTGGACTTTCTCATTCTAAAATATGACATCTTTACTTTAGTTATATCAGTGAAGCTTTATTTATTAATTTAAATAAAATGTGTATTTGTGTGCAGAGTATGCTGCGTATCTCTCTGGTTACTTCCCGACTCTGTGGCACCTTTTGTTGATGTCTTGAGTGGGCCAAAAAGTCTGCAGCTCAATACCTTGAAGTATTAGAATGAAAAGAATCTTGCTATGTCAGGAACGGGAACTGTGATTCTATAACATGCTCGATCAATGACTCTCATTGACTTATTTGAGAAAAATTCACACTTACTCATGGACTCAGCATGGATGCTGAGTCTGATTGATGTACTATGATGCAGTAGCTCTACTTATATATCAGTCCTCATATTGCTGGCAGGAAACCAGGTCTGACATACATGCAGTGCTACATGGTCATGATGCTGCCCAATACAGGAGCTCCACCTGTAGGGTGGCATACATACTTATATACATACATACAAAATATTTCAAGTGTGGGCAATAATACCCTTCTAAGCTGCCAATATACCAAAACAGTTGTTCCCGTAAGTGCCCAGGCTGTTCTTATAAATATCTGAACTAGTGCTTGCTTTAATATTATTTTGTAGTTCATTCCCTGCATCAGTTACTCTCTCAGAAAACCAAATAGTACACTTCTCATTCCTATAGGATCTTTTACACGGGTTGTCTGATCATTCTGTACTACTTTATGATAAATTCAAACATCCCGTAAGTAGTCATCTCTAAATGCCCTAAATACCTGAATAAGGTATCCAATTAAATGTCTGTATAAGACACTGTACAAGTTCAAATATTTTAGTCTTTCATAATAACTTAAATCTTCACATTCATGGATGCCCTCAGTATGTTTCCACTGTACTCTTTCCAGTTTTTATAATGCTTGTTTTCTTATAAGGTTCAATATCATCATTCCACTCTTAGGTTTAGGTCTAATATAAGTAACAGACAATAACTTCATCCTTTCTGATTTTCCAGACTTAATAAATCTTTTTTATGCAACCTATAGTTCTATAGCTATCATTAACCAACTGGTGGATATGATTAGAAAAAAATAAAGCTGGATCTGTACATAAATACCCAGGCCCTTAAAGGAATCTACAGTTTCAACCACTGTGTACTATATTAAATGTTCACCTTTTAATTTATGTCTCCCAAATCTCTTATGCTTATTTTTTGATGTTTTTATCAGCATATTATTCTCCTGTGCCCAAATGGTTAATTTACTAAAGCTGTTTTGCAGACATGCCATATCTGTAACATGTAATGTTTGCTGGTTTCAAGTCATCTGCATAAGGACTGTAGAACACCTCAGATTAAAAAGACAGATCTGAAAGATACACTCCGAATAAGTATGGGGCTAGAATAGAGCCCTGTGGACACCCTTAATGTAACCTCAAATTTCACCTGGCCAATTGTGGTATGATACTTGTAATGTCCTTTTTGTAAGCCACGCAGCTATCCATCTTATCAAGAGTACATCAATGCCCAGTTATTCTACTTTATCAATCAATGTTTTGTGCATGACCCTATCAAATGCTGAAGTTAAATCTACATAAATTATATCTCAGCACAATTTTTCATTCATAGCTGCTATATTGCTATAGGGCATCATGTTATAAGTGGTATACATTGATTTTCAACTTATGCATGTTGTTATATGATGCCGAGTCCCAACATTTCCAATTCTGACAATAATTTATCCAGTATAACCTTTTCTATTATTTTTCCATAACATGAAAGTAAACATATGCATCTATATGATTCTTAGTTTGTCCTACTTCCCTTTTCCTTAAAGATAGGTTTAACAAATGCATGTTACTTATCATGAGGAATTTCTCCATATTTATACAACCTAGAAAATAACAGATATAATGGTACTGTAACTTCATGCCAACGTGTTCTCAAGTAATTATTATGGATTCTGTCTCCTCTGTCTGCTTTGCTGGCATCCAGTTTGTTTAGTTCTTTTTCAATATCAAAACACTTGGAACAAAAACTAAATAAACTAAAGGAACGCACGGAAGCAGCAACCAAAGCTGAAACGTTTGAGTGCTTTCATCAACAACCATACTTGACTTCTTCAGAATGACACCTCATACAAACTGAGATAGTTTGTATGAGTTGTCATTCTAAAAAAGTCAAGTACTATTGTTGACAAAAGCACTCAATTAATGCTTCAGCTTTGGTTGTTGCTTCCGTGCGTTCTTTTTGATTCTTTTTCAATATACTCTAACTTGATTTTAGTATCTGAGGTTACATGGATGTCATTAGGACAATTTATCACCAATTTGTTAAGATTAACTGCTTTGCATAAAATTTTGTAAATATATCTATAACCTGTTGTATCTGAGAATAAATGTTATAATCTACACACAATTTGCTCCCAACATATCTTATGTATCTATAAAATGGTTTCCTAATATTTTAATATCGCTGTATAAATTGTCTTCATCTTTTTCTTGATCTTGTCTCACACTACATCCAGTTTGTCTGTCCAGCTTGCTTATTTCAGTTTTCAAAATCATAGCTGAATCTCTTTTTCATTTCTTTCATGTTTTTTGTCTGTCATCTTAATCAAGTATTTTGTTCTTATAAAAATATATCCTCCTGACATTGTGTGCCTAGATCCTGATGTTAAACATGTTTTGATTTTTTGCATTCAAACAATTTATATTTAAAAACTTTCCACATTCCTTCTGCAGTTTTTCCACTGAATGCACCACTCCGATCAGTTTTACATAGTGAGTGTTTTGTTTCCATATAATCTGTTATTAATCTTCTGTGCATTGGTTAAGATTTCAGTTTGGCAGAATTATTGACCAAAAAATTAAACCTTATAACCCTACAATTACTGCGCATCAGTAATCAGAAAACCTGACTTGAAGTAACATTAATTCCTTTAGGAACACATCAATATCTACTATGCTGCATTCTCTCGTGGGCTGTTTTACAATCTGAAGCAACTGTTGCACCTGAACGTATTTTGTAAACAATTTCCTTACTAATGTTGTTGAATCAATATTATTCCAGTCTGTTCCTGGTAAAGTTAAGTCCACATCCTCTATTATTCTTCCCTCCAGTGCTTCATGCAAGAAATGTATGAATTACTGTAGGTGATCAGCACTTGACTTAAGTGGTCTAGCGTTTATATTACGTTATCGAAAGATGAAAATAGCATTCGCTATTTCATCGGCCCCAAAAGATCTAAACATGAAAATATCGAACATTCAGAACAGTGAATTTTTTCCCATGGAAAAAATTTGCTGCTCCAAAACAAATACACACAACACAAGCACATCAAACAAACAACAACCACACACATACACTTAACTTCCTACATCTAACACTACACTAAACTAAACATACACTACTATCTACCCACTTACCTTAACCCAAACCCTAACCCTAAGGTCCGTCACCATCACACACTCACCTAACCCGCTCCCTAACCCTAACTCACTTAAACCGCCCCAACCCTAAAGTCTGTCACTATCACACACACAGCTAACCCGCGCCCTAACCCTAACTCACTTAACCCACACCTAACCCTAATGTACAAACAATCACACACTTACCTGAACCCAACCCATAACCTTCCACTGCAGCGCTAAGAATAGTGAAGCCACAGAAACGGCCAACCAAATTCTTTCCCGAGGAAAGAATTCGCTGTTCTGCAGCTTCACTATTCTTAGTGTTTGCTGAATAGTGTTTGATATCAGAACATTCGAAGTTTTAATACTTTGATGTTCTGATATAGACCTGTGGTCTATACACTCCAACAATTGTTGTATGTTCCAGGGATGTCTTTATTGTCATATTACACAATCTACAATATTGCTGTTATAACTGAACATGCAATAATCTCAAGTCTCATAAAAATCTTCAGTCCTATCATAACACTTCTGTGATGCCCCACCAATGACCCAGTAATCAAGGAGCCTCAGTCCTCGCCACTGGCAACAGTGGGGTACATACACACGGGGAGGATGACAGGTACACACCCAGTATTTTCAGATGCAGCTCCCTGCATCAAGTGCAATTTCCCTTAAAAGCACACAGAGACTGCAGTCAGTCTGGAGCTGTTTTTTCTCTCCTTCTCCAGCTCTCCAATAAAACTCCCCACTGGCACAGCTATAGAGTTGAGATCTCAGCTGAGTGACCAAGCCAAGGCTACCAGCACCATCTCAGTCCAACCAGTCCTTCATGTCCCTGCCCAAGTAGCTGACACATACACTCTTTGAGATTTGATTTACACACACACACACACACACACACACACACACACACACACACACACACACACACACACACACACACACACACACACACACACACACACACACACACACACACACACACACACACACACACACACACACACACCTAGGAAACATGGCCACAGGTTTGGTAGCTATGCCCCATTCTGCCTAGAATATAAGGTGGTTATTACTGCCACCAGTCACTCCTTATCAGCTACTTTAAGAACCTTAACAAAGGGTGTCCAATCTTACTGCGTAATGTTATTGTCAATACAAATGGTAGCTTGGCCAAGAACAAGGCTATTAGGAGTGGCCCACAGTGTCAGCAAATAAATATGCAAGCACTCTCAGAACGTAATTATGTCTCACAAATATAAGCCACAATGATAGGTATAAATATATTAAATAATAAATAATAAAAGAACAAGAAAATGCTCAGTATGTCATCACAGTTACATCAGAGTTCAAAATCACAGGAAATACTTAAAACATCATTGCAGGAACGTCTCAAATAAATACAAAAAACATCTCAGCTATGTTGCGTCTTTTGGCTTTTCCCAGTTAGGGGTCACCACAGAGGAACTTCGGTCCGCTAATGATTGGCAGTAGATTTTTACATGCCGAGCTGCCAGCTCTGACGCACAACATTCAACGAAGGTAAGCCCATTCACGCATGTCTCCACACAGAAGACGCTTTAGCTGAGAATCGAACAGGACAACGTCTTACTGTGAGGCGACAATGTTACTGCACCACCACAGCTATACTTCATTATATTCCTGACTGAATTACTGTACCCTAGTTAACTTGCAGAGCAAGGCAATTGTGGTGAATCGGTCTTGTTGTCAGGTCAAAGACAAAATACAGAATGCACTTTCTCCCTCTCTCTCTATCTCTCTCTCTCTCTCAGAGACTTCTTAAATTAATATTCCAAATATTACTGCTGGGTTGCTTGCAGAATGACATCATTTCTTTTCATCTGACATCAGTTCCCAGGTTCACAACTATTGATTTTAGCATCTACCTGCGAACATACAAAGACCTTACATCTTTGCAGCTGCTGGAAGACATAAACAATAAAACACTTACAAGAAAACACAGAGGGCTCCATAGTTTTAGACTCCCTGTCTCCTTGCTGCATTGAAACCATCTTTTATTATGCAGTTATAAAAAAAATAATTTCAACTATTTTTCTTAAATTTTGGAAGTTAACCTTCTATGTTCCAGTTTCCACTGTTAAAATATATACATTTACACAGTTACAATAGGGTATGTACATTTATGTTATTTTCCAGCAGTGCACACTGTGGATACATATTTAAGCTCAGTACTTTGCAAACCCTTTCAACATACACTTCTGTACCAGCAGTTTGATATACAAACAACATATAGTTCTAATACTTTCTTTAAATTTCTAGTCTCCCACCAGGACACAAGTGCTCTTCAGCAATTGCATTCTGCTTGCTGAGCACACTCAATCAAATCTGCTGTCTGCGGCTACCACTCCACCGATACAGTATAAAAAGGAATCAGTACTGCAAAACTAAACAAGGACATGCATTTTGAGCCTCAAGAGCAGGAGCACACTCAAGAAAATCTGCAGTCTGCTGCTACCACTCCACCCATGCAGTATAAAAAGGAATCAGTACTGCAAGACTAAACAAAGATATACATTTTGAGCCTCAAGAGCAGGCGCACACTCAAGCAAATCTGCAGTCTGCGGCTACCACTCCACCCTTACAGTATAAGAAGGAATCAGTACTGCAAAACTAAACAAGGATATACATTTTGAGCCTCAAGAGCAGGGTCATTCCACCCAGGCATTCTACTTGTATGTTTTATGAGAGTGAAGCTATTACATTAGCAGTATTTCTTAGTAGTTCTCAATGTGCTAATAAAACTGACTGTTGTAGCCTTGTGAGAACCCCAGCTAATGCAGCAATCCCAACTATCCAGTAGACAGTATACATTTAATTCAGATTCCTGTGACTAAATTAACCATCAAGCAGCCCTCTCAGTGATTTCTGCCTTAGTTTGTATCACTTGGAGGCCCACCTGTTTATTTGCATCTCTATACATTCCCCTTCATTGCTAATGTATTTTCCTACTCTAATCTGTGCACAAACTGGTTACTAATCAGCAAGTCAATGTGAAGACACACTCCCAGCCTTAATAAACTTTGCTGTCTCTTCTCCCCTTCACTTTATAGGTAGTTTGAATTATTACTTACCCCCTCTGAGATTTTCACTGATAGATTTCCACTTATTGCCTCTCTGGTTTCTTTGCATTCCACCTGGTTTACACCCCTCGTGCTATCTCCCTCCCCCAATACTAAGTCTATATTAGAATCCTGCTGAGCAAGGAGCCATATTTAAATTTCTAGTCTCCCACTGGTTTACACCCCTTGTGCTATCTCCCTCCCCCAATACTAAGTCTATATTATAATCCTGCTGAGCAAGGAGCCATCTTTAAATTTCTAGTCTCCCACCAGGACACATGTGCTCTTCAGCAATTGCATTCTGCTTACTGGTAAGCCATTAGACTTCAGGAATTTGTTTAAAGTGTTCAGATTTATAAAGTAATACTTGCTTTTTATGCGTGTCTTGGTGGGCTCTGCCCTGCTCCATTCGCTCTCACTAACGCTCCGGCTCTCTCGGCTCCCCTGCCCTGCCCCCTATTCTCTCCCACCCCCACTACCTCCACATTTATAGTAATCACAGCCACACCCACAGCTCACTCTCACATCACCTCCACCAATCACATCTCCTCAAGTCAGATCACATTATACCACACCAACTTGCTGCACACAAAATACTCCCAATCACGCTCATTCCCACTAGGCATTTTTTACATCACCCACACTACTTACCCATCCACATATAGTGCAACCCTATAATTCCTATTCAGACCCCCACCTAGAACCAACTTAAACTTTATAACCATGACTATCACATAACTAAGCCTAGTCTGTCTTTTCATAATTCTTTATAACACCACAAGTTATCACTCTAGCAATATCCCCAAACTTAATAGCACAACACTACATTATGCACTCTCATATACAGACACCACACATTATAATAATATCTGCCCACAATTGTTCAAGAACTACATAACAGACCAATTCAGAACTAAACACATATGCTCGCATTCCTACTCCAAAAAAACACAATACTTTCTCACACTCCTCACCAAACTCCAACATAACACCCCCACTATCTTCATCCCTGGGCAAATCAACAACAGCAGCAAAACCAACCATATTTTAATGCTAAATATTAATATTAGAAGTATCAAAAATAAAATACCTGAACTCCAAGCCACAATAGCACACTACTCCCCAGATATAGCTGCTTTAACAGAAACTTGGCTAAATAAAAACATAACTAACTCAGAAGTTCTCCCTACTGGCTACAATATCATTAGACAAGACAGACCACTTCGTAAAGGGGGTGGAACTGCCTTACTGTACAAGTCCAACTTAACTGTAAGTCAATTATAAAACTCCTACCCCTCCCCCAATAATTGGGACATACTTATCTCACAACTTTAGCTTCACCCTAAAAAGGTCATCACCACAATTGTGATCTATATTCCACCTGGTAATACACCTGCTAGCCTTGAAGACTTCTTATCCTGATGTTCTTCCACATACTCACAAGAAACCCTTACTCTGGAGGATTTCAACCTAGATTGGTTTACCTGCATATCAGAACCACCAAGTAATCTAATAAATCTCCATGGCTACCAGCAATGAGTCCAAATTCCAACTAGATGTGATAACAAGTCTAAAAGGGAATCCATCCTTAACTGGGTCCTAACTAACAACCCCATATTGTACCCCCACACAGGCAGTCTCCCAGACACCCTACGTGACCACAACATAATATACTTTATACATAGTAGAACAAGCATATGCAAAACCACTAACTATATCTCCATTAGAAACACAAAATAATTCACTCCTGAGGTCCTCAACACTTTACTCTGTAACTGTGACTGGACCCCCCTAAAAACCCTCCCACTTGACCAGGCTGTAGCATATTTCAACAAAACATTTATACAACACCTAGACACTGTCGCTCCTTTGAGCAAAATCAAGGTTAGAACCTCTACAAACCCCTGGCTCAGTAAAGAAACCAAACAATTCCTCAAGTCCAAAGACACTGCCTGGCTTTATTATCAAAACAACAAAGAAACACATAGCCTAACTAAGTATCAAGAACTGCGCAACCATGTAAAAAAATGCATTAGGCTGGACAAAAAATCCTACTACACGAAATTACAAACTAAATACCAACACAACCCCCAAAAATTTTGGAAAAATGTAAACCAGCTACTAAAATCCACCCAAAAGGCTACCCTCAAACCTACCACCCCTGACACTAACGTGCCCATCAAAACACAATTCAGCTCCCACTTTGTGAACTCAATTCTATCCTTAGTATCACAGGACAGTTCCTTCCTCACTATCCCCCCCAACACAAATAACACTAATACAAGCTTTACCCTCAAAACAGTTTCCACCACTTCAATAGAAAGCGTGCTCTCCAAACTAAAAACCTCATCAACAGCAGCAACCTTCTCCCCAGCTATTTCTTGAAACTCACAGCAGATGCTATTGCTATCCCAGTCTCCACTCTCATAAATAGATCAGTTGTTGAAAACTATGTGCCCAAACTCTGGAAAATATCCTATGTTACACCCATACATAAAGGCGGGACTTCCACTGAACTTAATAACTACAAACCCATAGCTTTACTCTCCCCCCTGGCCAAAATCCTAGAAAAATGCATCCATGCCCAGATGCTAAAATATCTCCTAGACAGCAACATCCTGTCACCCACTCAGCATGGTTTCAGACTTGCCCATAGTACCACTGCAGTCCTCCTTGGCCTGCAGGTGTCAACTCTTTTTTTGGATATGTACAAAGCATTTGACACAGTCTCGCACCAAATCCTGTTAAACAAACTAAACCAATATCACCTATCAAATTCCCTGGTTTCAAAGCTACTTAACTGACAGGTACCAAGCTGTGAAATGGGAAAATTCTCTCTCTCTCCTCAGCTGCCCATAACTATAGGAGTCCCTCAGGGTTCTATTGTAGGACCACTACTATTCACAATCTTCACAAATGACCTCCATACCTCCACACAGCATGCATCTATCATTCAGTATGCAGATAACACTACCTTAATATGTGCTGCACAAAACATTCCTACCCTCCTGCAAACAACTCAACTAGCATTCTCTGATGTTAAAAACTACCTTACTAAAACCCAACTTATCCTCAATCCAATGAAAACTCAGCTTATGATTATAACCGGTTCTAACAAAAACACTGATAACTGTCAATTCACTATTTACTCACAAATGCTACTCCAATCACTCCAGTGGCACAGGCTAAGCTTCTGGGAATAACCATAGACTCCCAGCTAAAATTTGATAGTCATATCAACTTAACTATTAAAAAAGTACATGCCAAACTGGGATCACTGTACCATATCATACCATTTCTTACCAACAACACAAGATCAGCCATTGCTCGCTCCCAATTTCTATCCACCCTACTCTATGCATCTCCCATTCTGACTAATCTCAACAAAACTGAACTAAGCAAAATGGAAGCCTGCTATAACAGAATTGCCCACTTTGCTGCAAATTGCTCATATAGAACTCATCACTGTACTGCTTTGAGACAGCTCCACAGGCTTGAACTGCCCAACCTCCTAAACTACAATAAGCTCTGCCTCTGTCATTCAATCTGTTACCTCCCCAATAAGTGTCCTGCCTTCAAACACCTAGTACAACATCACTCAGCCAAAAGGCCTCTTAGATCATCAAGCAAACTACTACTAGAAGTCACCAACAGCTACAATAGCTTTGGAGATGCATCATATAGTAGTTCAGTGGCTAAAAAATGGGACTCTGTCCCCACTAGCATTCAAAACACATCATCCAAAGCCCCCTTTAAAGACCTCATCAGGCAACATCTCAAGTGAAGTTGGCAGTGCCATGTTTGCTCCCCAGGCTAGTGAAAGCGGATAAGGTACACATACTAAACCTAGAGTACTTGATAATAGTTTTCCGTCTTACTCACAAACACTGGCTAATCTACAATGTATGTATTGTACCTGTGTACTATGTATGTATTCTACTTATGTTCTAAATTTCAGCTGTACACCACAAATCTATTAATTACCTTTATTTTTAAATTAATATTTTTTGTTTGCTCTTTGCACTGTAACTGGTGATGTGCTGCATACCACTGTAAAAACATGCATTTTGTAATTTGTGTGTATACTGATCATGTCTAAATAACTAAATGTAGCTGTAATTTTTCTATGTGGAGCTTTTCTCCCCGGGCCTCTGCTATAAAATGGCCTTTTCTGCTCAGTCAGACACCCCCGGTTAACAAATGTAAAATAAATAAATAAAAATATGAATCATGTTGATATTTACGAATGGCATATGACTATTTACAAAATTCCAGATAGCTGTTATGGCAGTATTTACATCCTCCACTTGAATTTTTTAAGAATGTATTCACAGTAAAACAATTATACCCTGACAGAACTGGTTTCCAGTTCTTGTTTTTAACCATGTTTCACAAATAATAACATGAATCTTATTGGAAAATAGCAAAAATTCTAATAAAATAACTTTATTTTTAATTGTCCTAGCATTTGCAACCATCAGAGATGCATCAAACATTGCTATCTGTGAAATGTTAAATTTTCAACCTAGCAAAAATCCTGCCTTGTGTTTATCAAATATTGCTAAATATCTACTGCAAAACTTTTCATCTCTGATTTTGGCAAGTGCACACCATCCTGTCTGAACCGGTGTGCCTAAAATTAGGCTTGGATGCTGGACACATTTCTATTTTTTTAAAACGGGACACTTATTTTATCTAGGTATTTACCCCCAAATTTCTTCATTCATATTGACCTGACTGTCCTTTCTATATGTGATTTTTGAAAAATACGTTCTAACACCTGTACTATAAGTTCCCTACTAACAGTCAGAGAGTCTTTGTGGATGAGTTAATTTGTACCAACAAGAATAAAAAACAGATCTATACTTACTTATATTAAGACATTCTATGGTCTTTCTCATATGCTGATGGCAAACATAACACTATTCCATATTCATTATCTTCTTGGCAAATGTATCATTCCTCTAATAATTGAATCTCCAATTACAAGAATATTTTTCTGACCTGATCCAAAGATTCTGCAACTTCTAGTTCAGTAATATCCACTTTATCAATTGTTACAAAGGAATGAACTTCATCACTACGGTACTTGTAATTCATCTACATGCCATTAGTTGGTAGAGTGACATAGCTTACTGTTTAATTCCTGAAAGGGCAATATTATAGCAATAACCCACGCCTGGGTGTGGGTAATGCTAAATGTACCCACGGTTGGCGTGGTTTGGTCCTGAGGGACCAAACAAAGCCAACCGTGGGTAAATTTAGCATTACCCACACCCAGAAGTGGTTATTGCTATTATATGACATTATTTAAGAAAAGAAACTATTACTTTTCTTAAATAATGGCATAGTATAATGCCTGTTTGCTGCCCTTCCGCAGATGTCTGGCATCCGCAGTTCTGATGTACTGCGCTGCGCAGTACATCTGAGTTGGCAAAAGCAACGGAGAAAGCAAGATCTCCGTTGCTTTTTAGTCTCGCTATGTTAAATGAGTTTAACATAGCGAGACAGTTTTAAAATAAGCAACGGAGATGTCCGTTGCTTATTTTAAAGCTGTCTCGCTATGTTAAACCCATTTAACATAGCGAGACAGTGTTTTAAAAAATCGAGTTATACTAATGGAAGAAAGTCCGGGCGACCGGACCTTTTTCCATTAGTATAACTCGATTTACAACGGGCACGCTGGCCAATCAGCGTGCACGTTTTGGGGGGATCATGGTATAATATGTGTATGTACTTACATTACATAAACACCATTGTATCTAGTTAGTTTTATCCATTTTATGTTGGACTATGATATATCATCACAGGGTGTGATTGCATGGCAATGAAATGTTTATTCAGGGTATGCTATGCTGAGATTGCTCCTGTGCCATGTGCATTGAGTACTGGCTTGTATAGCATACTTACACAGATAGACTATGGTTCAATTCTGGACAGTGTATGTACTACATGATGGAAACAGCTTCCTTGTCAAAGAAGCATTGATATTGTACTGCTCACTGTTATGTGATCAGTAAAATGTGTAGGTCCTCTTCAGCAGTCTGACTAAATCCAGTTGTTCTTATTATATTTGTAACTCCATTCGTAATGCACACATTCAATTCAGTTATTCGTGACAGCCTCCATTGCTATATGATGTTACACATGCAGTCACTACAGAGGTCAGGAGAGAGCATAGTATATTAGGCAGAAGTTTGAATCTGGTAGCATCTGTCCTTCAGACAGTAGTGGTTTCCACATAGACAATATTTATGCCACAGTCAGAGGCTTTACTTTTTTCAGGCCTTGTTCTACAAGGTCGCACATCCATATCCCTTACGATAGGAAAGTGCTGCAAGCTCTTCAAGGTTATTCTGCATGGCATAACCTATATGCATATTTCTAAGGAATCCATGATTGATATGCATCTCCCTGATATCTATCTTGGCATGTGTTCAGACATGACATTTTGTGATTCTTTATTATGTCATTTATTGCTCACAGGCATTACCTACTCCCAAAAGAATTATGTTGCATTTTACATGTCTCCACCTGGACATTTCTTTATTACTGCAACTGTTTTCATCACACAATACAGCTTAATGGCAGACGAGGGCTTCCATAAATGCTTCCTATTGTACAGCATTCAGCTAGACAATTAGAAACTTGTTATTGGTACTCTTAAAGCATTTTCTTGTGTGTTGGTGCTACTAAATTGCTGTTATGTTACTGTCCCCTGTAATTCCGTGCGATCATGCTCAGTATATTGATAACTGTGATGTTTTCAAATTAGCAATGGAAAACGTGAAATCATGTAATGTAGTCTGATATGTATTGTCATTTGTTGCATACATGTGCTGTGTGTTATATTAACATTTAGATGACTATACAACATTTCCTTATCTATTACCTATTTATAGGTGATAAACTCTTTGACATTACACCTGTAAGGTCCATTTGTTTTTATGTATACGGACGGAGGTGGAGAATACAGCAGTGGTGTTGGCTTGTATACAAAAATTTCCTGTATATACATCTCATACACAATAACTGCAGTCTGCACATTTGTCCCATAATGTATCTTTTGTCATTGCTAATTGTCATTTCAACTCAGCATTTTATTAACATGTTTATCACATTTTAACTCCCTTTTGCTACACTGCAGTTTTATAACTCTATAGCATCCTTTATTAGCATGTCAGTTTTTATTTAAGTGCATAACACCGGTATTGTCATTGACATTCTAAATATCATTGCATTAGTATGGCAGAATATATGTTAGAAATGTTTCTTTTTCACTTCAGCACATTTGCCTGTGCTATATGACTACACTTTACCCATTTTCCTGTCCCTATGTCTTATCATGCAGTACAATTACCCTTTGTGTACAATTCCTCCATTTCATTACCCCTCCTTAGAATACTTTCACTGTACTTGCTCTTTATATTTCAGAGCTTCAGCACATACCCTCATCTTAGCTTTGCTTATAAGAAAGCTGTTTTGTTAACATCCTGTGATTGTGCATGCAAGTACCTTTCCATGGCTGTGAACACTATTACTGGTCACAAAAAGGTGCTTGCAAATGTGTAGGCATAATGAGCAGCATGCAAATTTGATTATTGCTGCTGCTTATCGCACTAACACAGTTACATTGTGCAGGCTTACCGTGTCACCTACACTATTGTTAATAAATCTCAGGGTTAGACGTAACAACATAAGAATATACAAATATCTGAAAAATGTGAACAAGAAAACGTAATTCACTTTTTAACATCTTGGTTACAAAAAAAACTAAACTTAACTGAATCTCTCCCCGGGATTCAAGAAGCTCGGCGCAAGGATGGTTTTAGCCTTGTGCCGAGCGTCCTCACTACAGATGGCGCACCAGTGCCATATGAATATGTATGAGGGCACACCACTGCACCCACAACGTGCACAGGAAATGTGTGCGAGTGCAGGGGGTGTGTACAAGTGCTCTACGGAGGTGTAAACATGCCCCGACACTTGCAAAACCTACTTTACCTACTAGTAGAGCCCACCCCTAATAGTAAGTCAGTAATTCAGTGTCCGTGGATACCGAAATTTATGTTTAGCATACAAGAGTGGCCACAAACAGTGAAATAAAATCAAAGTAGTAAACATACAAGCATGTATTGGAATGTAGAGCCCTGTCCATAGAACTTTTACAATTCGATTCCCTATCCCTGTGTCCCTATTATACATTTGAATTGCTGCAATATCGAAGGTGTAAGCAAAGCGCAGCATGTCTGCATGTCGCTGTCCTCCGCCTAGTGTAGCTTACACATCAAATTCATTCAAATAGAGAAAAACATGTAGAGTCAACGTAAGTGTTAATAGTGTAGTGTTTAGAGCATCCACCTAACAAACAGGCATTCACGGTTTGAGCCCAACAATAGCACATATCATTTTCCATGTGGAATGAATGTTGTTTTGCCGTAAAACTGACATAAGAGTATAGCATGAGATAGTTAACTTAAATATCATTCAAGCAAAGTGGCACTGTCATAATGAATAAGCTACTAGTAAGCAGGTGTAAGAACAAATAAGCAGCAGTAAACACATATAAGTACCAGTAAGCAAGTCTGAGTGCACTTGCATGGGTCTAAGCAGTGCCCAGCATAGGAAATGTAGATAAGTATATACAGATATATAATATATATATATATATATATATGAAGAAAGAACGACGTAACAATAAAGCATAAAAAAGGAATGAGAAGGGAATCAACAGCAACCCCAGTATTATATAGCTCTGTCAGCGTATGTCATATCCAGCTGGGCAGGAGTGACCAAAGCACTGCTACTCACACCACAGCAGAATATTACCAGTGAGAGTAACATTGTTGATTTGCTAAGTCTACTTTACACGTAGAGGGTAGTCCCTGGTGGGACTACCCAAAAATTGATAGGATGATTGGCCATCCGACCATTACACAAGCAAGGGCAGGTATGTTCAAGGACTAAATGGTGGGAGAGCCTGAGAATACATGGGTTGGGACAACATATGTGTAGGGCCCCTAATGCTCGGGAGAGGGCAATGTGTGGAGGTGTGTCATGGCTGCGATAACAACTGGACAAAGGATGGTATGCATGTATTTTGAACACTGGTGGGGTGGAGGAACTATGGGAATGAAATGGAGCCAGGCGTGCCAGGATTAGATGGGCTGGTTCTAATTGGACCGCCCCATGGAGGTCAGCGAGTTTGTTATAAGTATATATGCATACACACATGCAGACATCAATATGTAGAAGTACATTCTCTGTAACACATTCATTTCACTTGCAGACATAAATAACAATGTGCCCTTACAAACCTTGACAGTAGATAGAATAATAGGTTGTGCAGAAGAGGGACAGGATGAAACTGCTAAAATGCAGAAGTGTGTACAATGTCCGAAGTCAGTGCTGTGCTAAAAATAATCAAATGTGAGGACTTTCCCACACATGGAATCATTCCTGTGATCTGCCTGCTACTGCAACACCAATTACTAAACTGGTCTATTTGTAAAAGAAATATGCCGAACACGTACATAATTAGGCTGTCATGTGTAACGTGTGCGTTACCACATAATCTTACTTATTAATGTATTGTAGTGTCATGTTAACGGGAGTAAGGATGTAATGAAGTATAGAGTCTAATCTTGACAGAAACATATGCATGTTCCATGTGGGACAACCCAAAAATTGCGAATAGTATTCTTTTGGTCGCTCATGTCACCAATGTTTGTGGACTAAATGTTTGGGAGTTCTGATGATACATGGAGTGAGTCAACTGATGAGATGGGTCTATAGGAGTAGTGAGTGGCCAATGTGTAGTGGTGTGGATACACCACGAGTCCAACTGGAGAATGGATGACTGCAGTGTTAGGGAGGCATTGGGGTATATCTATACATATATGTATATATATTTATATATAAATATATATACATATATATATATAATATATACATATATATATATATATATATATATATATATATATATATATATATATATATATTTATATATATATATATATATATATATATATATATATATATATATATATATATATATATATATATATATATATATATATATATATATATATATATATATATATATATATATATATATACATACACACACACACACACACACACACACACACACACACATATATATATATATATATATATATATGTGTGTGTGTGTGTGTGTGTGTGTGTGTGTGTGTGTGTGCGTAGATATACAAAAATATACAGTTATGATAGGAAACAGCACACAAGAATGACATATGTTCACAGGCTATGCCAATGGAAGTGAGGAGCCCAAGCAAGAAACATGAAACACGTAGCATGACCTTCCACCCCCCCCCCAGCCGGACATGGGAAACATACACACAAACAATGTAAAGAGTTCACTGCTCCCCAGACCACAGGCAGGATACAACTGGGGGGGGTACACAGTGCACCTGTGAATTCTAATCTTGGAACACAGACTGGAGCGTCCCTTGCGGGACACCCCAAAAATTGCCAAGACCAAAAGATGGTGATAGACCAACCATTCTGGCTGGGGTATATACATACTCGGAATACAAGGGTGGGAAACCCTGATGACCCATGGGCCAAGACAATTTATGAAATGGGTCCCATGAAGTGGAGATTGGGCAGCGTGTAGTGGTGTGTCCAGAACAGACAAGGACCCAGAGTAATGATGGGTGCTGTTGAGGAGGTGCGGGTGGGGGAACTATGGGTAGCTACTTATGGGTCTAGGTGTGCAGGTGTTGGCTGATGTGGGCCTATATGGACAGCCCTAGGGATGTAAGCGAATGTGTTCATTGGGCAGAGGCGTCACCCAATGAGCAGCCACCCTCACTATGAGTCCCGCTGCAGCAAAGTGTAATCTATATGGCAAGGAACGGAATAACCATATGTAGACCTATATATGTAGAGGTATGTGTATATCTACCCACAGTGACATAGAGATAAGCCTCTCCCTCTCCGTAGTACAAATGTATACATACAAAGACAGAATACAGATACATATCCACATATAAATATATACATATGCAGACACCCATAGACCCTTATGTTATGAGATATATATATATATATATATATATATATATGCACACACACACAGTAAAATATAAATATACATGTATGCATACATATACAGATTTATCTGTATATAGTAATGTAAAGATATATATATATATATATATATATATATATATATATATATATATATATATATATATATATATATATATATATATATATGACTGTAAATATACACATGTATATAGCTAGGATATGATATAGCAGTTACAAGTAACATATGTTCACAGGCCGTGCATATGGGGGTGAGGGGTCCAATAAACAAACATGTAACATGTAGAATCAACCCCCCCCCCACCCCCCCAGCTAGGCCAGTGAGACATACAGACACACAATAAAGGTAAACATACAACTGCTTCCCAGACCACCGGCAGGATACTACCAGTGGGAGAGACCTGCCAGGTCTAATCTTGAAACATAGACATTGATGTCCCTTGTGGGACACAAAAAATTAATGATCGGTGGCAGTCCCAGTAATGACTTATCAAACCAGGCTGTAGATGTACACGGACCAGTAGGTTGTGCAAGCCTGATAACCCATGGGTCAACACAACGTACGGCATGTGTCCTGACACGTGGAGAGTGGGCAGTGTGTAGTGGTGTGTTTATACCCCACCTGCACCCACAGTAAGGATGAGTGCTGTAGAGGAGTGGCAGGTGGGGGAACTATGGGTATGCAATTATGGGCCAAGGCGTGCAGGTGTTGGCTGGCGCAGTCATATTAGGACCGCCCCAGGAATGTAAGTAACATTCCAAAATGGGTATAGCTGATGCCCATAAGTCTCAACCCCTAAGACCAAATCCACTAGACAGGACATAAACCTGGGGGAACAAATAGGGACCATACCTCTGAACTGTCCCCAATTTCCAGGGAGATCCCTGATTTTGACTCTAACCCTGTCCCACTAAATCCCTTTTAAAACTAGTGACATTTGGAGGAAAGGTGGTGAATTACATGTAATGAATAACAACAACAATTAAGAGTTATAAACAACATTTACCTCAGAAAATGTGTATGAATTCATATACTCTGAGTCTGTCACTGTGTCAGGTTAATAGCACCGATAATTTAAATGTGTCCCTGATATTGTTATGCCATGTCCCTGATTCAGTTTGCATTTTTCTCCAATCGTATGAGTGGTCTGATACGGACAGAAAGCACATATTCCACTGACAACCTTAGAAAGATGATAGAATATTAGGTATGCAGTAGCATGACACGGCTGAAGGATGTGGGTTCCAAAACCCAACTACTTGTTTGTATTGAACAGTGTTGGTTCCCATGTATTAGCCAGACGGGTGCAGATTCTAAGAGGAACACACCAATAATACGAATCAAACTTTGGACATGCCGCGGATTCTGTACAGTCGAACGGCATGCTGTCGCCTAATGGGCAGCCATTCCCAATACTGTAGGCATGTAATCCGATGTAATAGGCATCACAAGTTATTATCGTAGTCCTCACTCCCACCCAGGGGTGTGAGTGTCAGATGCAAACACCAAATGCAGTGCATTTGCAAGCACAGGAGCAAGCAGGTGTAAGCCTGTTTGGCCGCCAGTATGCAAGTATTACACTGGTAAAGCAATGTAGAGGCTAACTGAGTGTAAGAAACTGTAACCAGAGGTTAGCATTGCTTAGCACAGCACAAACCCATGCACACCCGCTCACAACTGCTTTAATGTGCCTTAATCACACCGTATCTAATGGCCTTGTTCTGCCCAGCAACAAAATAAATGGCCTCTGCAAGGCTCGAAACCAGGACCCTGCACACACAGCTATTGTGAATTACCACTAAGCCATGGCAGATATACAGACATTGGACCTTATTATAAAGATATCATTCAGCGCAGTCATTCAACAGTATAGGAAATGTATTCCATCATGTAGATGTATGTGTGTTTATGTCCAGCATATAGATACATACATATATATATATATATATATATATATATATATATATATATATATATATATATATATATATATATATATATATATATATATATATATATATATATATATATATATATATATAGATATATAGATATATCAGGAACATCCCATGTGACAACAAAGCATTACAAAGGAATGAAAAGGGAAACACCAGCAACACCTGTATTATGAAGTGGTGTTGTCCTATGTAATATCAAGACTCCCTCAGACAGACGTGTCATTCATACATGCAACCATTTGTACATTGGCCATATACATCATTCTGTGCATGTTATTTACATTAACACAACAGTTCCTGTTCAATCATTATGTGAGAACAGTACTCTTGCAAGTTGCTGTGTGCAACATCATCATCATGACAAAGTTAAATGGGGTAACCATAGAGGAACTGGTAGTGTTGGGTGTACAATGGGGTCATCCGCATCATGTGTACCTGGAACATTTAGGAGTCAGGTGCATACTAGGATTGTGTGCCTGAGAGACAGGGGTGAGGACAACTGGAGTATGTTGTGATGCATATTAAAAGGGTTACATGTGTCCAATGGACACGTGTGTGAAATGGACAGCTATGTATGGGGCAAATGTTGTTCTAGGAACCGATTGGCCTTTTGTTTCCATAGGGTGAGAGTGGGATGTGGGGGAAGGAGAGTAGGTATGCTCGTGGAGGGTAGATAGGGTAGGATGACAGAAAAGACAGCATACAGGGTCGGTATATGACACATGTGGGGGGATACACCTTGGACGGGGAGGGGTGTTCGGCATTCACAAGCCCATGAGCCCCCAGATAGAAACAGTGGGACGGAGGTCCCCAGCCATGGGCAGCCACCACTGCACCAAAATAGCTGCAAAAGTGGCAGTGCTGGGGGCTGTCTAGGAGGGGCAGCCTCACCCTGTAAATTTGACACTCTGCCCTTGAGCTGTCGTATCTGGCCTCGAAACCCCTTATTGAGCCCCATACACACCACGTCTGGGATTGTATGACAACAAATATGTTCCTGTCTGGACCTGCTCCCAGGGGGGACAAGCCCCATCCTCAGTGGCGGTACCACCAGATGGTGGTGCAGAGCCAACAGAGGTGCACGTCCAAGGCTGGGCCCCAGATGTGTTGGTGCTCAGTGCCATGGCCAACTGAAGTGGAACAGAAGGTTCTGCCGGGACCTCCAAACATATACAGCCTATGGTGTTGCAGTTTAAACACAGATATGGCTTAGCAATAGTCAACAGCATTCAGGATTACTTACAACAGCATGCATAGATACGACCATCAACTCAACACAACAGATGGTATACATTTGCAGAGGGAGCACAACACATGCATATATACTGCATGACATCTGTACAAAGTGTAGAAGACTTCTATCTGCAGCTATGAACATTGGCCCATTATTGGCATGTCACTGGGAACCCCAGACAGTGTCTGTCATATCACTGTTTCATGTGACATATGTCCAGTCAGGGATGCGATGGCAGTAACTCATCATTATCACCATGTACTGGCTGCAATCCTCCCACTATGTTCCTGCTGTTTACAGATGTGTGTTCAGTGAATAACACAGGAAACAAATGGTTCCACACACTGACCAGTCCACAGATGGCCCTACAGATGGGGGTCCCTCACAAACAGAGCACTGTCTTGTCAGTTTTAAAACATGCAGAATAGCCATTACCACACACAATTTGTTAAACAGGCAGTAGTCTCAATGAAGCATAGCCACACTTACATGCTGTAGTCATGTCTGGCACATCACCCTCCTGTCTTTAGGCTATTTCCCACTGTGTATGTTGTTTGAGGAACACCCAGATATCATCTGTGATGCCGTTTAGCAAACACAAGATCCAGGTACCACTCACAGCGACTGTCATGGGCAAACACCAACATGATGTTCCTAGATATTGTACTGTGTTTTTCATGCGAATGGCTATGGGAACATCATTACAGCTGCTCCACATGCAATCAGCTAGAGGAGGACTGCAAGAGGTGCAGAGGCCATCACCTGATCATGACCATCACTTACAATACACAAGTTGCTGCTGAGCAGGTGTACACCTCCACATCCACCAGAGAGTGTGTGGGAGGGACAGACAGAGGCAAAGTACATCAGAGAAGGGATTGGAGACTAAAACCTAAGCCTCATCTGTCACACACCTACCAGTACAACCCCCTGACTGACTAGGCATTACAAGTGCATGCAGTTACTCCATGTGTCACAAAGCTGACATGTTGGTGTGCTGTAAGAACATATATGTGTGTTGGTGAGCGACATCTGCAACAGAGATATAGTCGACATACATTAGGTGCAGCACATATGGCTGTCCACATGAACGGATGTCATTGTCAACACAACCACACTCTCTAATGGACTCACATTGACACTCTTTGCCAGGCCCACAAATACACTCCCAAACTACTTAGTTTGCCACACTGCAGTAATGCACAGGTACAACATGCACCACAGGGGATATCCGGAGATTCTATGGGCTAGGGAATGTGAACGTGTTTGACATCAGTCGGTATGCCAATGGGAGTTATACTGGGAGTGACTGTGGTTGGGAGCATCATACCCCACATGCAGACACAAGGTGCCAGTACTGACATGCATGCGTGCATTGCTTCATGGGTGTGTAGTGGTTGGCTGTGGTTGGCTGTGCAAGATTGCTGTATAATGATGGGTGAGGGGTAATCCTTGGTATCATGCCACCCAACAATGGTATGTAGTGTATTACAGGGGTGTAGTGTCTGCAATGTCCCACACAGATGGGTATTATATGAACTGTCCTGACATCCTGGTTACCATTGTGTATGTCCATAGCTTTACAATGCATGCCATGTCTGTGTTTGATAGTCCTTGACATGGACATTGCCTGGGATGTGCATGTCCCACAATAATGTACAGTGACATGTACAGGTGTACCTGGTTTGGCTGGCACATGTTGTGTACACAGACTGTTATCCTCCGATATGCCAATACTGGCCTGGTGTGGCAGAACCTGCTTAATGTCAGCAGGTTGACCCTGCACCTACATTGATAGCATGATACAGGTATTCCTGGCAATGGTCCATACAGGGTACATGTGTAAGGCATTGCATGGCCTCTGTGGATCACATTTGATGGCACCACATATGTTGCAGGCATCCAGTGGGGAACATAGTGAAGGCACATTGTCAGCAATTATGTGCCTATTGTACTGCTGTACAGGGTGCCATACCCACTGCAGCCCACTGCAATCACACCATGCCTACTATCTGTCATCAGTGTGCAGGGTACTAGCAACATAGTGGGATATTCTAGGTAAGTGTGTTTGTGTATGACACATGGGTACAGGACATATTCCGGGTAATGGTAGGGTTGCATACTTTGTTCACCAGACCTTTTGCCAGATGTAGGGGTATGGCATGCCAGCACAGTCCCTTGATTGACTAACATCTGCACTCCTCCTGAGGTGGATATTGTGAAATATAAGAAGGACACCATATAGAAAAACTACAAAATCCGCTCCCCAACATGTCCAGTGGTTAGACACTCACAGCCACACAGGCTCTGACAGTCACACACATACACACACACACACACACACACACACACACACACACACACACACACACACACACACACACACACACACACACACACAATGTCCTGGAATAGAAACCCTACCTAACTAGTGTATCACACTACAGCATTATGCAGTTACAGCATGTGCTACAGAGATTACTGGGTTACAGCAGTCCCAGAGGTGTATGTCTAGGTGGGTGACATCAGCAGGATTGCCAAAAGTGGTCATGTGAATTGCAAAGAGTGTGCATACTCTAAAAGGCATTGTTACTTTTTCAAGCAGACAGACAGATATACACACACACACACACGCACACACACGCACGCACACACACACACACACACACACACACACACACACACACACACACACACACACACACACACATACACACACACACACATACACACACACACACACACACACACACACACACACACACACACACGGTCTCTCTTGGAAGTTTGCCGCTACCTAACTAGTTTACCACACTATAGCAATATACATTTACAGCACACGCTACAGAGAATACTGGGTTACAGCAGTCCTAGAGGAGTATTCTTAGGTGGGTGACATAAGCAGGATTGCCAAAGGCGGTCATGTGAATTGTAAAGAGTGTGCATACTCTAAAAATCATTGTTCCTGTCTCAGGCAGACAGAGACACACACAGTTGGTCTCTCTTGGAATAGAACTCCTACCTAACTAGTTTATCACACTACAGCAATATGCAGTTGCAGCACATCCTACAGCGAATACTGGGTCACAGCAGTCCTAGAGGTGTATTCCTAGGTGGGTGACATCAGCAGGATTGCCAAAGGTGGTCATGTGAATTGTAAAGAGTGTGCATACTCTAAAAAGCATTGTTCTTGTCTTATACAGACAGACAGACAGACACACACAGATGGTCTCTCTTGGAATGGAACCTCTACCTAACTAGTTTATCACACTACAGCAATACACAGTTATAGCATGCACTACGGAGAATACTGGGTTGCAGCAATCCTAGAGGTGTATTTCTAGGTGGGTGACATCAGCAGGCTTGCCAAAGGTGGTCATGTGGTTTGTAAAGAGTGTGCATATTCCAAATGCATTGTTTCTTTCACAGGCAGGCAGACACACACACATACACACACACACACACACACACACACACACACACACACACACACACACACACACACACACACTTGACCTGTCTGGGATTAGAACACCTACCCAACTAGTTTAACACACTACTGCATTACACAGTTACAGCACACATCATGGAGATTACTGGGTTACAGCAGTCCCAGAGGTGTTTTCGTAGGTGCTTGATATCAGCAGGATTGCCAAAGAAGGGCATTCCAAGTGTACTGCGGGTTGTACCTGTCTGTTACCTGAGTGTGCCCACTGCTTACTGTCAAAAAACCATTTACATCTGTTTAAAAGGGTCTTATGCAGTCCTAGTTGACAGTATCAACAAGGCTTGCAGGTCTTAAATCCTGGATCATGCAAACTGAGGTCACTGGGCATACCTCTAAGCCATCTGGGTTGTACACATTTTGCATGGAGTCTATAATACACATCCTACTACAGGTATTCCACAGTACTGAAAACAAATGGGACAGTCCCTTTGTGTACATATGTACAGTACCCTTGAATGTACTGTACTCTGTGAAACAACAAAGACAAGTCTACATCTGTACAACTGTCATAACTATATATATATATATATATATATATATATATATATATATATATATATATATATATATATATATATATATATATATATATATATATATATATATATATATATATATATATACATATATATATATGTATATATATATATATATACATGTCTGAACACCCTTTGTAACACAAAAGGGTTCCAAAGGAACTGACGTGTACACAAAACAGAGGTATCTCTTGTGTTATAACATTTAAATCATAAGCAGTTCACCAGAGAAGGGATGGCTATTGTGTATATGGAGTTTGGGGTGGGGAATGATAGCTAATGTAATCTACCCCGGGGTTGTGGAGTTAGAGTGGGGGAATAATGGGTATGGACCTACACCCCAGTGACCACTTCTGCTTCACTGCTCAACAGTGGCACAGGAAAATAACATACCCAACTGTAGTCGTGCTTGGCTGTGTATTATTTACCATTCCTAGCTATGTAATACTTTGTAGACACCGGTCACCGCAGATGGCTACCATGGTGTGCTAAGAGACATTACACATGTGTATGCCTGGCTACAGGGAAGTCACACACACAAACACGCACACACTTGCCAGTATTGTGCATACACGTCTTGCCTATGTAAAGGTAACTAGTACATTGGTATGCAGTTGGGGTATGTGCCACAGAACACATGCAATTACACTTACTGATTCCACGTCTGAGCTGGGTGACATCACAGAGCCATTTACTTGCAGTGGGGAGGGGGGAAGAGAGAGGTTTAGCAGTTGACAAGGATAAAGGCCAGTGCAAAAGGTGGTATCTCTTTGGAATGCAGCAAAGTCCGCTGTCATGACAGAATGCAGATACAAATACACACACTCAGATATTTGCTGAGACACACACACACACACACACACACACACACACACACACACACACACACAGCCATTTGCTGATAGACACACACACAAACAGACTCCGCTATTTGCTGACACACACACACACTCAGGCATTTGCAGTCACACACACAAACACAGTTGCCAGTGGTGGGATCACTACGCCTGCCTATCTAAAGATCATTATTACAGTACTACACAGTTACGAGACATGCCACAGAGATTTCACATTCCAAGGCAGTCAGACTGACCTTCTACAATTGAGGACAACAACAGGGAGACTGACAGCCACAAAGTACATAGCTGTAGACCTGTGGGTTTAAAGGAGGTGTCCATTACAACCTGTATGCACAAACAAGACACATCATCTGCAGGTAGGCCTGAGAGGTATAGTTGTAGCACAACAGGAACCTGAACTGGAGTATGGCCATCTGCGGAATGGACAACTACTATCACTATACAGGGTTACAGTGGGTATGCTCATACACTTAGTAGCACAGGGCCGTTTGGGATGCACTATGACTTCAACTACACAAGGTTATACTGGGCATGCTCATACACAGTAACAAAGGGCTTGTTGGATGCACTGACTTATATTACACAAAGTGGCAGTGGGTACACTCATACACTTAGTAGCACAGTGCTGTTTGGGATGCACTCCGATTCTAACCACTAAAGGCCACAGTGTGCATGCTCAAACACTTACATGTACAGAGCACATTGTAATGGACTCCTATTGTAAACACACAGGTTTACAGCTAGGTACATCTTACCTGTCAGCATATATGCACATCATACTGGTTACTACCTGATACCTGTATGTGACCTGTAAATTATATATCTGTGTCTGTGCTGTGTGATACACATGCATACATGTACATGAAGTACTGACATATATATGTTACATATACACATTCATGCATGTGTGCACATGACAGACAATAGGTTACTTGGGTCGCACAGGCGGATGCTACCTACAGCATGTGTCACACACCTTGCTGCCCTGAAAGGCATACATTGATAGCAGGTTGTGGACAGTGGCATTATACG
Organism: Protopterus annectens; assembly: GCF_019279795.1. Lineage (NCBI taxonomy): Eukaryota > Metazoa > Chordata > Ceratodontiformes > Protopteridae > Protopterus > Protopterus annectens. The sequence goes on along the minus strand of NC_056728.1, from coordinate 811,399,263 downwards.
TGGAACAGTGGCATGTGCAAGCATAATGCGTGTGCCACCTTGTGTAATGGTACTGAGATGCAGGTGTCAAGATGTCCTCTCCCGACTGTGTTAGTAGTTGTCATTATTAGCAGGACTGCTCCCCTAAGTATATCTCACATTGGTCATATACACAAGTTCTGCCGCTGTCCGTCGCCTTACATGGGTCATTTGCTACCAAGCACATTAATGCCATATGCAGTGATGTCATGGTACGGGTGGCAACTGCTAGACCAAAACAATGAGCCAATGTCCTGCTGTTATTATGAGGTTGTCCAGTGTCTGTCATTCCGGCCTGTCATGACCGAATGACGAGCCTTCAACACAGAGCACATGCATCCATGTTACATGTGTGTGTGTATAATACCTAGGTTGCATTTGCCCATTTAGCCACATTCCAAGGCAGATGTCCTACACACAGAAGTAACACCCTGACACCTACATGACAATTGCGTTGGATGCTTATGCTAACCCATGCTAGATGTGTGGCTTTAATAATCCATTTGCTCAATGTAAAACCTGCAATGGGGAATACTGACATCTGTGCAGTGAGGAACACCTGGCTGAAGGATCTGTAGTGTGCAATTGCACTACCACCATATAACTCAGATCCAGACATGTGGGCCATAACAGTGGTATGGACCATTCCAGGTGGTGGTGTACACATATTCATAAAGGCTACTCACATGTAAAGACCACTACTCTGACATAACACATCACAGATGAGTCAGGTACAGGTGACAGTGGCAAATGCTGCATTCTAGGGTGTATCCTCATATACATCTACCACCTTACCCAGACTACCAAGACACATCCATATGTGGTATGACATAGTATGGTAGACCACCAGATACCCCTCGATTGGTGGACTGTACCTAGGCCTACATCAACTGTGCAAAGTACCCATGTACAGACACAGCTGCATAATGTGTTATGCAATGCAATAATACCACTGTTTGTAACCAGCTCAGTTGTACACATACCAGGGTCCCTCGGATGTTGTCAGCATTAACACGGTCAACTGTTGCTGTCTACCAGTAAATAACACCCTCATGGTTGGATATGCCCTGGATATGTACATCCCACACTCATACAAGATAGATTACATTACCATAGCTTTCGTTTATCTTCCTACATAAAGGTGGCTACAGTCATTACACACATGCACATGGCAGATAGCATGCTAGCAGTACATAAGGTTCGATATCTATGTTGACAGAGGTAATATCCCATCTCTACTGGTCAGCCATGACACCTATCATATCATGCAACACCCCATATGGCATGTATGTCTTTAGACATGTCCACCTAATGCAATGCCTACAAACATACCCAAATAACAGGACCATAGGACCTACAAAAGGCCTGTATTGACAGACTCAGGGAAATCCAGATCTGCTCTGTATGTTCCTGAGTAGTCATAGGTGATATGTTCATGACATGTATAGCCATGTGTGGCCACAGTTCCTACATATACCCCATGTCAACAATTGCAAGCCATGCATGCTTTGTGCTGTCTGGACATTAGCCTTAGTACCATAATAGCCACTACATGCTGGGGTGAGATGTTTACAAGCCACAGACCTCACACATGCTTGAATGAGTGTACTGCCTAGCTCTAAAAGAGCACATTGCTGGCACTCTTCCAGTACACATGAGGTGTGTGTGGCAAATATGATGTGCTCACTGTTGACCATTACAGTGCCCTGGCTTCACCATGGCACTGTCAAGTAGCAGTTTGTAGGAGCATAACATGGAATAAGACTGTGTGTGTCACGCTGATATGTGCTGTTGTAATATATGTACACTTGGCTACTCGGTGAAAGTGGCAGTGTCCTACCAGTACATGAATGCAACATCCATTATGGTATAATGCTCAGCTATGTTTCACGCATGGCATGGGGAAGGTGTGGAATGTGGCCTCTTGACCTGCTAGTGCACGTACTGATGTAGACCGCATATGTGTATATGTATTGCTGTTTGTATAGATTCCATGTTTGTGCAGTGTCTGATGCCTGAAGGAGACTGTTGTCTTAGTACATCATGCTGTTGCAATACAGCCTCAACATTGCCAACTGTATATGGTGATATGCTTTAAGTACAGTAAGCCGTACATGAGGTATGACCAGATGTTTGGACATGACTACTAAGTGGTGGGGCTTCTTTGCAGATGAATGATCACTGAGGACAGCTCATTGGTGTGTTACAACCAGTCCTGCAATAACCTGTGTACCTGCTAAAGTCAGGTTTTGTTAATTGAAGTGGAAGACTGGCAATGTAGAATGCTGTAAGGGTGACACTGAAGGCAAACCTCATGACACCTGTAACAGTAATACCTCCTCTGTGCATATATTGTGCATATATCAGCACAGTTGTCAAAGGAAAGAGTCAGTAAGCATTGTACCGGATGTGATAGTGCTGTACATCTGTAGTACTATCATGAGATAGGCAGGTGTTTGATTCACAGTACTGGCACTTGTGGGTGTGTGTCCATATATGTCACATATGGTTGGGAATACATCTCACATGTTATCACTCTCCTGAATGCTGTTGTTGACACCAGTACAGAGTGAAGTGTAGAAAGAAAGGCATAGGCAGGAGTTTAAACCTCACACATGTAAAGTGTCTGCATGTGTGTGATATAGGTGTATATCTTTGTGAATGCCAGTGTGTGTGTGTGTGTGTGTGTGTGTGTGTGTGTGTGTGTGTGTGTGTATGTGTATGGCTGTCCATGTGCATGGCTGTCCGGTTCCTGGAGTGAGGCTGTATTTACCATAGTGAAATGTTAATGCCCCTCCCCCCATCCACTCAAAGCAATCTAGCATCCCTGTCAATATCATCAATCATAGACGGGCATACTAACCACCTGTTAACATGTACTCCCTGGGGTGTGACCTGTTGTTACATAGCCTACTGAATGACCCCCCCTACTCAAATACACTCACTGCACTGTAGTATCCCTGTTGATGTCCTCAAACTTAGGCCATTCCAACTACCTGTACATGTGTAATTTCTGTGGCACATCTTGTAATTACGTAGTACTATAATGATGATATGCACATAGGCAGGGGTTCTCATCTGAACACTGGCAGCTGTGTGTGTGTGTGTGTGTGTGTGTGTGTGTGTGTGTGTGTGTGTGTGTGTGTGTGTGTGTGTGTGTGTGTGTCAGAGTGTGTGTTATTGTGTCTGTGAATCCTTGAGTGTGTGGGTGTGTCTGTGTTTGCATGCCGTCATGGCTGTGGGTATTACTGCTTCCCAATGAGAAGCCACTATTTCCACTGGCCTTTACCCTTGTCATCCAGCATACCACTCTTTTACCCACTCTGTGCTCCAGGTAACAATACCTGTGATGTCACCCACTATGGATTTGATGGCTCTGAACACAGTAGCTTACTACACAGCTATCATGCTCTTGGATCATTAGAACAGTAAACATAATAGAAACATGGGAGAATATAACTGTGATGTGGAAGCTACAAAGTGCATGCAGATATTGCCATACTGACCTGTGGGTAGTCAACATGTACATATGGGACTCCTGCAAGCACCAACATCCCCGGCACATGCAACTAAACCTGAAAGAGGAAGGCAGAACTTCAAGATCAACATGCTGTTGGTGTTGTTACACATGATACATACTGTCAAATATACAAAATGCATTCTAAAACTGCAATACGTGGTATGTCTGCTGCCTGTCAACACTACTCAACAATATTAATCTACAAGTGTCTACCTAGTATGTTCACCCTGTGCATCAGACCATTTGAACATGTCCCTGCACCAATGGTGTGGATGACAGGGATGCGGCACAGGCATCATCATATGCACAGGGTGATAATGTTTGCCAGAGGCCTACGCTGTGCCATTGGATGACATCATGCATGTATGTTAGGGCCTATGATATCACTGGGCATGTGTTGATGTTATGCGTGTGTGTTGAGGTGCCGTACATTTGTTTCCAGTGTGTGTGTATGCATGTACACAGATCTGGCATGTGGCTGGCCTACACAGGGTAATATTAACAGCTGCAGACTGTACAAGGCAGGTTTCAAAGTTCCCGGTGTCTGGCCATGGCCACATGACCTGCGCCTACCAGGGGTTGCATGGGCACTACCAGACAGAAGTCCAGATTGGGTACCGTCTGATGACATACGTCCACTGGAATCGTGTCCCTGTTGGGACCATCCAGGACCATGTGCACATGGCCTGCTGTGTCCTGATGTGAACTGTACAGCACCAGCTGCACTGCTGCTGCTACCGCCACTATGGGAGTGGGCATGTGCAGTAACATGTTCACATAGACCTTCAACAGGTGATGTAGCTGACCTACGTCCACGTGCCTGATGCCTCACTCCCACCAGATGTTCCAGCACAGACATTCTATGCTCGAGGATTGACATGCCATGGTCGAGGACTCCCACCATGTCACCCAATCATCTATCCAAAACATCTGCAAGATGATGGTGAGCATTTGCAAGTGCCTGGATGTTGTCAGTTAATGAATGGACAGCAGCCCTCTGAAGCCTCAGACCTTCTCTGTTGTGCCATTCAGCATGTGTCTGTGCCTCCATTACAGCCTGAAACATGCATCTGGTGACTCCAACTGATGTGCTTGGTCTCGCAGGGGCATGTTGGCCAGTGGTCATCTTATGAGCTGCACTGGGCACATGCCTGTGTGGGACATCACCAGTCTGTTGACTGTGATCATGGTGTGCAGGCACACCTTCCATAGTCACCACACTTCCCTGTTCCATGCTACCACCTGCCAACTGCCCTTCCTCTAGGGCCCTTCCTCTATGGCCGGTGGTGATGGGGTATGTGCAGGCAGGGGAACTTTGTGCGAGGATGAGGGGGAGACAGGTTGAATGGCAACCAATGTCACAGATTCAGCCCCTGACAACCCTGCCTGTGCCTCAATCATACTATCATCATCACTGCTAGAGTCTGTGGGGACACTAACATCAGGTGGACTGCAGAGGGCAACGCATCTACATCAACACCTGTGAGGGGAAGACAAGAACTGTACATTACATGTTATACCAGACACAGACAGACACAGACACACAAAGACAGACAGACACAGACACACACACACAGACAGACACACACACAGACACACACCCTACATGCAGGTGATATGGCAAGATGTCATTCAGCTTAGACAATTATAGTTTCAGCTTAGGCAATTATAGTGGTAGTTATCATACATCCCTGAATTGCACACAATAGCATATATGTGTTATAGCAGATGACATGCATCTTACATAATTATAGTGGTGGTTAGTATACATAACTGTATTGCACCCTTTGTGTTAGTAGCCTATGCCCCATACCTGCAAAACAATGGTTCATAGGTTCATAGGTAGATACTAGGCTATCTGCCCTAGGGCATTTATAAGCCTAGCCAGAGTGTATTTGGCTTCCGACTCCCTATTAGATTAGCCTACTGTGCCTCTTTAAAGTAGGTCACAGAAGGTACCCTTTTAAGATTAGTTTACTGTGCCTCTGTCTAGCAGGGACACAGGAGAGATCCCAGGGGTGAATTTGCGATTTCCCATCCACGTGTCCAAATTTCATTTGAAGAGGGTCAGCGAGGGGCTATGTCTAACATGAATTGGGATTCTATTCCAGAGTGAGGGGAGCCTCTGGGAAATGAATCTGTCCCTCCAGCATGTCCTATTTATTTTTGTGCTGAGGTTTAGGTCTATGGAGCATGTAGCTCTAAGGGACTTGGATTTTTTGAGGTGGAGCATGTCCATTAATTCTGGGTTTGACATGGCTTTGTACGTCAGGCATAGATCGCCTCTGAGTAGGTGGTAAGCAACTGAGTAGAGCTGGAGTTTCTTTAGTCGAGCTGCATAGGACATCTGTTTGTAACCCATGATCCTCTTGGTGAGGTACTTTTGGGGTCTCTCCAGTTGCTGCAGGTGTCGGGTTAGGTACATCCTAAAAGGGGCATTGTATTCAATTATGGGCCTGATGAGTGACGAGTAGAGGGGCACAATGACCTCTCTTGATCTAGATGTGAACCCTTTCGTGATAAGGTGGGCTATATAGAAGGTCTTTCTAACCACTTTGGCAATGTGATTATCAAAGGGAAAAGGGAAACCAAATTTTTTCCCCTTTTTTCCCCCGGGTTTTGGGGTTTTTCCCCAAATTTCTTTTTTAAAATTTTTAACCTTTTTCTTTTTTTTCCTTTTATTTAATTTGGAATTTTACCAAACCCCTTTTTGTGGTAATTTTGGGCCCCTTTTGGTTTTTTCCCAAAGGGATTTTACCTTTAAAAAAATTTTTTGGGATTTTT